>NW_011495014.1:6478588-6493539 GCF_000754665.1 Bison bison bison
TTCAAGACAAGAAGTAGGCCACAGGTGTCCTTCCGTTCTCCCGTAGGAGAGGAGACATTGAGGCCTCCCAGGTCGGATCTTAGAAGCCCAGGCATAATTAATAAGCATGACGGGCTCCACACTCCAGATGGAGACTCAGCCAGAGTTTGAGAGAGAGAGAGAGACATGGGGAGACCAGTCTTTCGAGGAACTGATCTCAAGTCTTTATTTTCCATGGTCTACTTTTATACACTGAGATGTTTTGCAAAAGTCAAACAGGGTCAGCAGTCCTGACTTTTATCAAAGTCAGGTGCTTCATACAAATGTATACAGAGGTCTTAGGGGTGTTACATCATCTTCTGGCCAGGGAGCCTGCTGACAATTTATGACCCTCTCCTTGTGACAGCGGTCAGTCAACCAGGACACTTATTTCTCCAGGGGTGATTATTCTTAAAACAGACTCCACCTTCCAAAGGTACCAGATAAAGTTACATTCCTACAGGGTGAGGGTGTAGTGGGTTTTAATTAAGGAAAGAATTTACTTAGCCTAAGGTCTAACATGATTAATATCAAAGGTTAATACTTATTTCTTCTATATATTCATTAATGTGTGTAAGGGCAGGGGATGTGGAGATTTAGCAACAAACATTGGCTCAACAAATGAAAAACCCTTCATCAATACAATTTCTAATCAGCCCACTATACTTACACTAATAGTTTTCTAACTTCTCTAAAGAACCTGTTTTTAGAAGGTTTAAAGCATCTCGTGCCTCTCACGGTTGGGAGGCTGTGAGCAATCACATGTGGCCGGACAAGCCTGTCAGGCAGGCTAGAGAACTTTCAGAGGAGTTTGTAGGTTAAAACACTCTTGTCACGCCCAGGAGTTTTTATTAACTGGAGCTCTAAGTTAACTCCTTCTCCGAAAGAGGTGGTGGGGGACAGCCCCCCGTAAAGTCAGAGGTGTAGGTGAGAGCACAAAGTAGTAAAGTAGGCAGGCTCTGGTTATGGGGGTAGATGCTCAAGGATCTCCAGGGGGACTCCTGAGGCTCGATCCCGCCTTTTCGTATGTCGAGCCTCCTTCCTCATGACCTTTGCCATGGGCGGAGTGTCTCACGCTGGCCCCCAACAGTGAGGGGTTTTGTATTTTGAATGCAAGGAATAATTTTAAATGCCATATTTCAAAATTAATTACACTTGAAATATCTAGATTCCTGTTAGTTTTTCATTCTGACTTATTATTTCACTAATGATGAGACTTGTAACATGAAGGAATGTTTGTTGAATTTACCTAGCTATCTAAATCTCTACCTTTGTGACAGCCAATCACAAGAGGATTTTCTCAGTCCTGGTAAAAATTTTGGTCTCCTCTCAAAGCCCTAAATTAGTCACTTTTCTAAGTGATCCCTCCTAAATCTTAATGATTGGCCTTGGTGACTTTTGGGGAGGACAATTCAAAACCAGTTGTCTAGATTTACTGGTTGATTTCTTACATTGACTGTGCGGCCACTAATTAATTGTTAGTAAAATAAAGTGGAAGTGTGAGTGGATTGAACCTGGGTCTCCTGCACTGCAGATATATTCTTTACCATCTGAGCCCCAGAGAAGCCCCAATTTTTAGGGAACCCATAACCAAAATAAACTTTTGTAAAAATTATATAACTAAATCCAGAAACACCTTTACTTGCTTATTATACCACTCTTCTCAACTCTTCTGTTATTCTTTCATTTTTTTCCAATTTCAATTCAATTTTTATCTTCCTCATTCTTTTCTGCCACATTTAGTTGCTTCCATTTTCCTCGTCATGAGCATCTGCACAAATAATATTAAGAGATTTGCATTTGGGGTCAGTTAATAAACATAAGGGCTTAATAAAAATGTGAACTAAAATTAATAACCTGAATTCACTCTCTTTGCTTTACCATTTACTGCAGTCTAACATTCTGAAAATTTTTATTTCCTTTAGTCTTATCTGTTTAAATAATAATAGATAATAATAGATTCTGTCTTAATGAAGATTAGATGAGTAAATACACATAAGATATTTAGCACAATGCTGAAGACATAGTACACATTAAATCTGTGTTACAATCAATGTTCAAATTATTGATACTGAAAATCAGTATTTCAGAATTATAGATTATATGTATAAAGGTACATGTTTGGATATATAAACAAAATGTAATCTATATTGAATCTTTTAATTTAATTGGACAATGACAGTAATGGAATATTTAAATCATCACGCCAATTTATTACAGTCATTATACATAGCTATTAGCTATTTTTAACAGTTATTTCCTTTAAGAAAGAAGCAAATCATCTTAATTTAAGGTAGTACCCTTTTCAAATTTTATATTTGTAAGATTTTTGGTTTAATAAGTAATTGAAATAGTGTCTTCTGCAGGAAATACCATCTTTAGAAATAGATCCTGTCCTCAAATTTGTTGAGTTTGGAACTCTAAAACCCTTTTACAAGGATATAAGATCAGAGAAGAGGTCATTTTTTCCATGCTTGGGAAAAAGTTCGTTCAGTTAACTTTTTCTTAAAAAGATGTGATAAAAATGGTTTTGTAGGGTCTGAAAGTTGTGTTTGGATATTGTCACAAAACTGAGGGTACTAGTGTTTTATTTTTATTTCATCTCAAGAATCACATCTCAAAAAAGTGAATATTTCTCCCCTTACCCTTGGGACTCAGTTACTGCTTTTATGTGTTTGGTCCACAACTACCCTAGCATTGGCACATCTTTTTTTTTTTTTAATACTAGCAAAAGATTAGAAACTTTAAAAATCCTTTAGTGAAGAATTTGTTACATAAACAAGGTACAACTGTACAGTGAAATAGTATGCAGCCCTCAAAAAGGATCAGGCAGCTCTTTGTGTACTTAAATGAAAATATCACTAAAATATGTTATTGTGAAAATGGGAGGGAAGTGGGAGGGGTGTTCAAGTGGGAGGGGACATGGGTAAACCTATGGCTGATTCACGCTGATGTTTGGTAGAAAGCAACACAATACTGTGGAGCAATTATCATTCAATTGAAAATAGAGAAAAAGAAAATACATTATTGTGGAAATGAAAGCCCAGCAAAATCTGATTTATAAGCTATAACTTCTGTTGAGGAAAATATTTCTATGATTATGTCTGTGTAACACAACCTTTAAGAAAGATAATTGCTTTTCTGGAAACAAGGAAAGTAGAGAGAGACTTATTTTTGTAGTTCATCATTAAAATGAATTAATAAGACAGCTTAAATTTGTTTTTACTATCTCCTTGGATACATTTATATGGATAATACTCTTGATATACTAATCAACCACACACTAGGAAGATTTTTTTTTTTAACTCACAATTGAAATAGATGGAAGGAGAAAACAGACATACATCTAGAAGAAATGGAGGCAGTTGGGAGTGGAACAGGAAGAGGGTTTAAAAGGACATATGAGTTCATTGAGAAATTACTTACGATACAATTAATTAAGATATGGAAAGGAATTAAAGAGGAATACAGTGACACTAGACTGTGCAGAATTTCTTTGAGAGAGCAGAAGAGACATTGCCAGTCAGTTCAGACACTCAATTGTGTCTGACTTTTTGGGACCCCATGGACTGTAGCATGCCAGGCTTCCCAGTTCATCACCAACTCCCAGATCTTACTCAAACTCATGTCCATATAGTCGGTGATGCCATCCAAGTCCCCTTCTCCTCCTACCCTCTATCTTTCCCAGCATCAGGGTCTTCACAAATGAGTCAGCTCTTCGCATCAGGTGGCCAAAGTATTGGAGTTTCAGCTTCATCAGTCCTTCCAATGAACACCCAGGACTGATCTCCTTTAGGATGGACTGGTTGGATCTCCTTGCAGTCCAAGGGACTCTCAAGAGTCTTCTCCAACACCACAGTTCAAAAGCATCAGTTCTTGGGCACTCAGTTTTCTTTGTAGTTCAACTCTCACATCCATACATGACCACTGGAAAAACCATAACCTTGACTAGACAGACCTTTGTTGGCAAAGTAATCTCTCTGCTTTTTAATATGCTGTCTAAGTTGGTCACAACTTTCCTTCCAAGGAGTAAGCATCTTTTAATTTCATGGCTGCAGTCACCATCTGCGGTGATTGTGGAGCCCAGAAAAAGTCAGTCACTGTTTCCACTGTTTCCCCATCTATTTGCCTTCAAGTGATGAGACCGGATGCCATGATCTTAGTTTTCTGAATGTTGAACTTTAAGCCAACTTTTTCACTCTCCTCTTTCACTTTCATCAAGAAGCTCTTTAGTTCTTCTTCACTTTCTGCCATAAGGATGGTGTCATCTGCATATCTGAGGTTATTGATATTTCTGCCAGCAGTCTTGATTCCAGCTTGTGCTTCTTCCAGCCCAACGTTTCTCATGATGTACTCTGCATAGAAGTTAATTAAGCAGGATGACAATATACAGCCTTGATGTTCTCCTTTACCTATTTGGCAGTCTGTTGTTCCATGTCCAGTTCTAACTGTTGCTTCCTGACCTGCATACAGTTTTCTCAAGAGGCAGGTCAGGTACACTAGTAATACTATGAATGGGCTTCCCAGGTTGTGAGAGTAGTAAAGAATCTGTCTGCCAATGCAGGAGACATAAGAGATTCAGGTTCAATCCCTGGGCCTGGAAGATCCCCTGGAGGGGGCACGGCAACCCACTCCAGTATTCTTGCCTGGAGAGTCCCATGGACTGAGGCTACAGTCCATCTGGTCACCGAGAATTGACACAACTGAAGTAGCAGGCACCCAGTACTATGTATAAATAGATAAGTAATAAAAACATATGATATAGCACAGGGAACTCTACTTAAAGCAATGTGTTGAACTGAATGGGAAAGTCAAAAGGGAGGTGATACATGTATATGTATGGCTCATTCATTTTGGTATGCAGTAGAAATTAATGCATTGTAAAGCAAATATATTCCAATAACTTTAATCTAAAAAGAAGAAGAAAAAAGAAAAGCTAGGAATAGGGGCAGTGAGTTACCTGACTTGCTGAAATAAATATTTCATTAATAATATTTATTTTATTTTATTTATTAATTTATAAAGGATGTTGACGAACAAGTTGAAGTTCCTATTTTTCATTTATCCTATACCAGAGTTTGTTAAACCATAGCCTGTGGGTCAAATCCAGCCTGCCCTCTTGTTTTAAGTAGTTTTATTGAACTATGGCACACTCACTTATGTGAGTCTGTGCCTCATATTTATAATATTTTCTGTGGTTACTTTTGCACAATTGATGGAGAGACTATGTAGCCCACACAGCCTAAAATATTTTCTACCTGGTTCTCTCTAGAAAAAAAAAACTTTGTCTACTTCTATCTTATAGGGAAAATACAGAGATGTTGAAAGCTGTTAGCAAATGAAGTGGATTACGTGGAACATATAAAATGGTGTGTGTGTGTGTTCTAAAAGAAATCAACCCTAAATATTATTGGAAGGACTGTTGCTGAAGCCATAGCTCCAATACTTCGGGCACTTGATGCGAAGAGCTGACTCACTGGAAAAGACCCTGATGCTGGGAAAGATTGAGAAGAGGGTGGCAGAGGATGAGAGTATGAGAGTATGAGATGGTTGCAAGGCATCACTAACTCAACAGACATGAATCTGAGCAAATTTGGGAGGTAGTGAAGGACAGGGAAGCTTGGCGTGCTGCAGTTCATGGGGTCACAAAGAGTCAAATGTAACTGAATAACTACATCTATATAGACATAGATGTATATGAGCCAGTTAACATTGTTCATGCAGGATGAATTTATAGGGAATTATTGAGCTTCCCTAATAGCTCAGTTGGTAAAGAATCTGCTTGTAATAAAGGAGACCCCGATTTGATTCCTGGGTCAGGAATATCCCCTGGAGAAGGGATAGGCTACCCATTCCAGTACTCTTGGGCTTCCCGTGTAGTTCAGCTGGTAAAGAATCCACCTGCAATGCAGGAGACCTGGGTTTGATCCCTGGGTTGGGAAGATCCCCTGGAGAAGGGAACGGCTACCCACTCCAGTATTCTGGCCATGGACTGTATAGTCCATGGGGTTGCAAAGAGTTGGACACAACTGAATGACTTTCACATTCATTCACTTTCATGCTGCTATTGCAAGAAAGAAGTGGGGGGAACCTCGCCAAGGTAGGATTAGGCAGGAAGGGATAGGAGTGAACTTAGGAATTGACAGAATGCAGTTGTGGAAGAACACCCAAGGCTGATCCAAAGGACCTTGGTGAATGAGTAAAGACATAAGAAAGTCAAGAAAGGAAACACTATAGAGGAAGATGGAGATGTATTTTAGAAATAAATAATGTATTAAATTTGGCACAGTGGGAAGAGCATAGACTGCAGATCTGCCATCTGGGTTCGAGTTCTAGCTCTTCTACTTGTACACATGAGACCAGGGAAAAATAACCTTTCCCAGACTGTTTCCTTTTCTGTAACCTGAGGGTAATGGTGTCTGCACTGGAGGGTTTTGAGGAGGTCAAATGAGATGACATACACTTAGCATTGTACTTGGGACATGTTAGGTAATTGTAGTGATAATAAGTTATTCTTATTATTGCCCATAAAATTGTTATATTTCAAAGGACTCTGCAAATTAGGCCATCATTATAAGTATTACATTACACTAAAAGGAGATTTCATTTTCATGTGTGTCAAAAGTGAACCTCTGGTTTCACTTTGGCCTATTTCTTATTATTCAGTCATCTCCTTTTATACTTCCTTTCTTAATAGACACATAGACAGTTTGTCATGTAAATGCCCAAGTTGGAAACTTTCTGGCATAATATCAATTGCTTTGCATTGGAGAATAAATTAAAATGATTTATTAACATTACAGAATTATTTATTGTAATTGGTATAATTTTAAAAGAATTAAATGGATTATTCTCTACTGAAAATTTAGTATTCCAACTTCACATTTATTTTTATTTTTAATAAATGCTTTAACCTCATCATTTTTCTTTTTACATCTATTCTAGGACATAATTAGATTGGCATAGTCAACCAAGAATTCCTCTAGACAAATTTTGTCTTTTTGGGGTTCTAAACCTTAGTGGTCATTCTGTATGTTTGTTACATATTACCCATGAATCCAATAGCAAAATTAAGGTTAAACATAGATAATGTAATGTAATATACAAGGTTAGGGTTAATATAAAGGATTAGGGTTAATGTAAATGTCAGTGAAGAGGTCTTATATTTACATGAATGATCATATGTACAGTTTAAAGGCTTTTAAGGCACTAAACACATATACACATTCACGCCCATACAATTAGACATTTAGGAAGTGCATTAGACATTTAGGAAGTAAAAAGAATACTTTTTCTTTCCTACCTGATGTAGAAATGAATTGAGAATTAGTTGGAGTGGTCAAATGACTGGGTCAATTTTATTACTGATGAAAACTAGATTTGGCTTTTTCTGTGGTTGTTCAGTTGCTCAGTCATGTCTGACTCTTCACAGCCCCATGGACTGCAGCATGCCAGGCTTCCCTGTCCTTCACCGTCTCCCAGAGGTTGCTTAAATTCATGTCCACTGAGTTGGTGATGCCATCCAACCATCTCGTCCTCAGTTGCCCCCTTCTTCTTCTGCCTTCTATCTTTCTCAGCATCAGGTCTTTTCCAGTGAGTTGGCTTTTCACATCAGGTGCCCGAAGTATTGAAGCTTCAGCTTCAGCATCAGTCCTTCCAATGGGTATTCAAATAAAATTTCTCTTGGATGCAAGCAAATAGACCTAATGATACTTCTTGTTAATTTGAACCTTAGACTTTGCCACTCAGTAGAGGCCTGAAAGGTCAAAAGTGTTCATCTAAAGAAAGTTTCTCCACATGGAAATATTAAGTGTAAGGGAGTAAGTGCGCACCCAGAACATCAGTTTGTTCTCAGACCTCTTTCTGACCTCTAGACCTATGTGAGTAGAAGACTAGCAAGCTTAATGCCCCCAGGTTATTCTGAAGCAAAGAAATGTGGTGTTTATGTCAGTCCATTTTGATACTGTGTCTCTTTTTTTAATTGGGTCTCCTCTAGTGTATTTCTTTATGTGTAAGGTACTTCCAGCTGTCCTGAATTCTGATGTATCACACCACTGACATTGGTATTTATTTTATTGCTAATGTTTTATCCCTCATGCAGGCACGGTTTCACTTGTATGATTTCACCTTGATGGGTTCTCTGCTGGCTCACTGAGCATTCATCCTCTTGTTTCATACATACATTGCTATCTTTAGTGCATTTTGATTTATCTTTTTAAGCAGTTGGCACTGGGTTTAAACTTACTGCTTACTCTGTTAATTTCAAATCTTTCTTGGTGCACACATTGGCTTTGTATTTAATGATCCTTTTACTTGAATACCAACAAGGATCATTACATAGGCCAAAGTTATAATTTTTAACAAATAACAAGAACTAGTCTTAGAAAAAAGATGTCCGTTTTAAAATCTATTTCAATTTAATGTTATATTCAGTATGATAATTCATGAAAGTTAACTGATGTCACAAGTTTACCTTGTTTCACACAAGGAACCAAATAAAGTTCCTGGTAGGTCTTCTGTATTGGACTCTGTTGTAAATTTACTCAGAGCCATGGATTTGAACTCTGGTTAAAATTTTAACCAGAGTTCAAATCCATGGCTCTGCTACTGTCCTTAAGGCCTTTGATAAGTTGCTTCCTTTTACTGAGACTGGCAGTTTTCTTCTTTATGAGGATGGTACAAACCTCACAGAGTTGCTGGAGAGTAAAATGTGGTAATATAATTAGTATATATTAAGTACTTAAAATAATTCTTAGCGTATATAAGACATACCAGTCTCCTCACCTTTAATATTTACCCTCCTACTTTTAATGCCACTAAAAGAGAATACTGTACTGATGATACTTGTTCAGTGAACAGCAGAATAATAATAAAGATTCCAGAATCCTGTTGTAAGATAAATCACTCAGCTTATATATATGGTGCCTGAGATGGTGAGTGGATACTGGGCTCCAAGTACAACTCCAACAACAGAGGACTGAAGACAAGGACCGAGGGAGAGACAGTAGTTTTTAAGGATTTATACAGGAAGCTTTTGTGGACTAGCTGGCCCCTGCCTATACCTTGCCCGAGCCAGGAAGTTACTTCATATTCGTCTGCTGTGTTGTTCATTTACTCAGTCGTGTCTGACTCTTTGTCACCACGTGGACTGCAGCACGCCCAGGCTTCCCTGCCCTTCACTGTCTCCCAGAGTTTGCTCAAACTCATGTCCATTGAGTCAGTGTATGGCTTTAATTAAAGTTAAAGAATGAGAATGAAGAATGAGAGACAAAATTACACATAGATATCTCAAGTAAAAATAAGTGAAACAGTAGCAGATATTATAAGAACATGAGAGTAAATCCCACTGACATCCAAGATAATAAAGTACAGTCATACCCCATGGAAAAGGAAATCAAGAATCGCTAAGTCCTAGCCTGAACTACTCTCTCTCAGAGGCTACATGGTTTCCATATTCTGTCCTTTCTTCTTTCTCTTCTGTTTCGCAGACCACCCTCTGAAACTCCCCTCTCTCTTTTTCTTTTTTTCCCCTCATTCCCTCTCTCTTTTTTCTTTTTCTCACCTCTGCCTTTTTTCTTTCTCCTTCTCTCTCTCTCTCTCTCTGTCTCTCTTTTCCCCCCACAAACCCAGTATTTTTCACGTGTAGTTGGTTCAACATGCAGTCTTTAAATCAATATATCTTTTTAGCCCATTAGCCAAGAATGTAATTGGCTTAGTATTTCACTATTGTAAGTACAATTCCCAGAGAGGAGCAGACTTTACCCCGGATCATTTGTATTAGCCAATGGATTGGGCCTTCCTAGGCATGAAACTCAGCATACTTGAAACTATATAAGTATGTTCCTTAGAAAGGTATCAGTTGTTTTCCTACAGCTTCATGCACGAGTGTCTACCAAACTGGAAGCTCTTGGAACCCCTTACAATCAGGAATTTATGCAGGCTTCCTCATGTAAGAGCATTCAATTATTAACTCCATTTCTAGCCCCTCGCCTGTCTCTGGAGAATGAGGGGTGTTGGCTTGGTCTTTCTGGTGACCAGTCCCACCCAGGAGTCACCTGCAAGCCCACCCAGTGTTTCATCATTTAGGAATTTATAAGGGTTTAGGAGCCCTGTGTCAGGGACCGGGAACCAAGACCAATATTTATTTCATTTTCTATTATCTCATGGCCACATAGAGTCAAATGTTTTCATCCAAGTCTTTCACTCTGCCCACTCTTTGTTGAGTACAAAAGATCTCTCCACTTCTGATCCTTGTTTTGCTGATCATTATAAAAGCAAGTGATAAAATCAGTGCAATATACGAGAATAAAAAGAGAACAAGAATTTATTCAAGTTTAAGGTGAAAATTGAATATAAAATAAAATATTTTAAGTACTGATTTAAAAATGAGGAAATTAAGAGAAAAAGACTATAGGAAGAACTCGGACCCAGGAGGAAAATTAACCAAGTACAGTTGTATATAAATGTATATGAAAGGTCACTATAGTGACTGAGGTGAACTGATCCAGTTGAGACTTGATAACAGTCACTTGGAAAAAGATAGTTCAGAGCTTCAGGGAGAGTGATAAGGCTAGTCCTGGGTAGGGACCAATTTTTCCTGTTTTCGGAAAGAGTGGAAAATAGTCCCCTTTGTTTTTCTTCTCTGAGTTGTCTGTGTCTATTTCCTCCACTGTATAAACTTCTCAAAGACAAGAATGGAATCTTTCACTTTGGCACACAGTAAACAAATAAATGCACTGAATTTGTTGAAGTAGGAGAAAGAAGAGCTTATACCCAGGGCTCAGCAATAAAGAATCACCTGCAGTACAAGATCAACAGGAGACATGGTTGGATTGCTGGGTCAGGAAGATACCCTGGAGTAGGGCATGGCAACCCACTCCAGTATTCTTGCCTGGAGAATCTCCATGGACAGAGGAGCCTGGCGGGCTAGATTCCATAGAGTCACAAAGAGTTGGACACAACTGAAGTGACTTAGCACACATGCATGCAGGAGAAAGAATAGAGAGACAAAAAGCTGGAGATGTCAAAGTTAGAATCATATTTAGTTTAATTATAGTCCTAATTGAGCTCTAATATTGATTTGTTGAAGAAGGAAAAAGAAGGGCTTCCCTGGTGGCTCAGACCATAAAGAATCTGCCTGAAATGCAGGAGACCCAGGTTCAATCCTTGGGTGGGGAGGATCTGCTGGAGAAGAAAATGGCAACCCAATCCAGTATTCTTGCCTGGAGAATCCCATGAACAGAGGAGCCTGGTAGGCTGCACAGACAATGGCTCACAGAGTTGGACATGACTGAGAGACTACTTTTTTCTTGATCCTGTGGGCTTTGAGGATCTTAAGTGTGAAATACACTGATGTATTTGCGGCTGTATCTTAGCTGGCTGCTCTGGTACTTGCTTGATTTTAACAATACCTGTGGCCAGTGACCAGTGGGGGAAAGGAAGGCAGCTTTAATAAATACTCCAAGAGGAAAAACTATACTATTTTGAATGAATTGAGGCATTAAATATATATATACTGAGCTAGAAAAGAATTTCATTGTCATGAAGTCAAAGGGTGATGTATTTGATGTTATGGGACAAGTTGGAAATAAGACTGTAATGATCTAAAAATGAATGCAATGGGAAGGACATAACATGATGGAAAAGAACAGCTTTTTAGTCAGAAAATCTGGGTTCAATTTCAAATTTTCCTAGGATATTGGCTATGATTTTTGCAACCGTCATTTTTTTAATCTTTAAAATAGAGGAGATACTAATATTTTACTTACTTATCATCATGATTAATTAAATGTGATAATGTGTGTTTTCTTTTTTAAGATATATTTGGATTCAAGAACCTGAAATCCATTTACTAATTTAAATAAAATTAGAATATATTTAAAAAAATAAGGAAATTAAAGGCTAATCAAAAGAAGTATAGCCTTTCTCATAAAATTTAAAAGTCACTGTGACTATTCTTATCTGCCTCTTTCTCTCCCTATGATCTTGTGTCTGTCATCAAGTCATTTCTCTGAATTCTTGTGGCATTCTTTTTTTTTTTTTAGCCAGGAGTAATATAAAATCTGATTATAACAAGAAGTTCATTAACTTATATAGCAAAAAGTTTTAAGGTAGAACAGATTCAGAGTTGGTAACTCAACAGCTTTGCTGTGCCGCCGTGGACCCAGGCTCTTATCTTTATGCGTGTCTACCTCAGCTTATAGGCTTATCCTCTTAAGCCAGTCACTTCCAGGATCCCTAGGTAGATACCTCAGTCTTAAGCATCAGCTGTCTACAAAAAGAAAAAGGGTTGTCTTTCTTACACATTTCTTTTTAAGAGCAATGACCACTCTAGGTATTTTCAGCAATAATTTTGTTTGTAAACTATATGTATGTTAATCACTCAGTTGTGTCTGACTCTTTGTGACCCCATGGAGTGTAGCCCACTGGCTCCTCTGTCCATGGAATTCTCTACGCAAGAATACTGGAGTGGGTTGCCATTCCCTTCTCCAGAGATCTTCCTGATCCAGGGATTGAACTCAGGTCTCCTGCATTGCAGGCAGATTCTTCACTGTCTGAGCCACCAGAGAAGGTATAAACTATATAACAATGTATAAATAGTTTTGAATACATTCTATTGATGTATTCCGATAGAAATATGCTGAAGATTAAACGTATGAAATTTTTTTAAAAGTGTGAAATCAGATAAAAGGTTGCAAAAAAATCTGAATTTCACTGAGACTTACTTCATTGATAGATAAGAATTTATACAATCATTTATAAACTGTTTATAGATTTGTAGAAATTTTATACATTTAAAATACCTTTCATATTAAAGTTGATTGTAATAGTTGCTATAGGGAACTCTCAATTGAATAAAGAATATATCTAAAAATATCACAAGGCAGTCAGAAATACACAAAAATAAGAGTGACATAAGGTCAAATGTAAGTGCCAGAGGATGGGCCAAGGAGGTCTACCTTAATACAAGGGTGAGAATTAAGAAAAACTTTATAAATTGGTATTTGATCTCAAGAAGTTAGGGCAGAGGAAAAGTTGCACATGAAGGGGAGACAGAGTGAGCAAAGACTTGCTAAAGGCAGAGTTTTAAATCCATGAATTATGTTAGGAGATCATCGGAAATTTTATTTTACAATGAAAATAACAATAATAGGTAGCTTGGATTTTGATCCTGGAATATCCTACGGGTCAGGTTAAGAAGTTTCAACTGTATATTTGGAAGCCAGAAACTATCAAGTTACTTGAGGAAGATAGTAATGTGTTTGGGAAAAAGAGTTGATCTGCAGTATGTTGGGAAACTTGGAGCTCTGGAGACTCTGCAGTAGTTTGAGCAAATTCATGTTATTTCAACTAGAGTTGAATAGGAATGAAAATGAGAGCTCAAACCCATGAGACAGCTCCAGGTTGTAAAGGTATAAAACTTAATAGTCTGGATATAAAGAAAAAGCAATAACTCTTAAGCCTTGGTAACTAGAGGAAAGGTAATGCCTTTACTAGAAATATGGTAGAAGGAGGAAAAATTTTGAAAATGAAATGAGTTATTCAGATTTGGGTCCAATGCGTTTGAGATATTGAAAGGAACTTCAGTGACAAATTTGGAAAATCCAAGTCTGGAGTTTGGGAGAAAATTTGACTAAGTTTAGAGACTTTAATGTTATCACCATATTGATAATAAAAAAGAATATAAGAAGATAAAAGTGAAATCAATTGAAGATGAAAAAATAATAAATGCTAGTTCCTTTCTCTGTTATTGTAACAGCATCATACGATATTTGCAGTTTCTACATGAATTTTTACGTCTTGTTTTAATTGATTCTCTTAGAAATGTGTCACTAAGGTGTTAACATCATTGTTTTACAGTTTGTGAGACTTATGCTCAAAGAGATTAGAAAATTTGCCCCAAATTGAACAGTCCAAAGGCACAGAAATTATACTACTTGTGCTTATTTTAGGACTCAGACTATCACCTTTAGTTAATTCTAAGTTGAATTAACTGAAGCTAATACAAAATCTTTGGGTTCAAAATATTGTTGAATAAGTGAAATAAATGTGTATATTCATAAGATTTAATAATAATCCAGGACTTCTGTATTTAATGAAATGATCTGAACATATTTGCTGTTTCCTTCCAATTTGAATCAATCAAAGTTTATTCATTCCGATTCAATGCAGTATAAAATGCATTGAAATTCAATTCAGGATAAAATGAGTTGTTTGCTGTGAAAATTCACAAGCAAATACACAGTCAAATTGACATGAACTGAGGCCTGAGATATAGCATGTGGGATACCTGCTGTTGGCAAATTAAACCAACTAAATATTTCATGGATTTTACTAAAATTCAAAGTTTAAAAGCACTTCGTTAGATTATGAGTAAATTTTAATTTAGAAACAAGAGCATCACTTTGCTTTCTTATTACACTTTTCCAAAATCCCAAAGGGTTAGAAACAAGTAGTAAACCTATGTTCAGTATCAATTTGCTTATAAGGACATCTGTGTCTTTTGCTTTGCTTATTTGCATCTTAAGTTTTTGTATTTACAAAATTTGACTACTCAACCAGCAGATGCCTTTTTTAATGCTTTATTTTTAACCCATTGGGTTTATACTTTATACCATGAATTTACAGATATATGTATCAGTTCAGTTCAGTTCAGACGCTCAGTTGTGTCCGACTCTTTGCGACCCCGTGAATCGCAGCACGCCAGGCCTCCCTGTCCATCACCAACTCCCGGAGTTCACTCAAACTCATGTCCATTGAGTTGGTGATGCCATCCAGCCATCTCATCCTCTGTTGTCCCCTTCTCCTCCTGCCCCTAATCCCTCCCAGCATCAGAGTCTTTTCCAATGAGTCAACTCTTCGCATGAGGTGGCCAAAGTATTGGAGTTTCAGCTTTAGCATCAGTCCTTCCAATGAACACCCAGGATATATGT
>NW_011495014.1:6493639-6520409 GCF_000754665.1 Bison bison bison
TATATATATATATAGTTTTACGAGTGGTTCAGTGGTAAAGAATTCACCTGCCAGTGCAGGATACATGGGTTCTATCCTTGGGTCAGGAAGATCCCCTAGAGTAGGAAATGGCTACCCACTCCAGTATTCTTACCTGGGAAATCCCATGGACAGAGGAGCCTGGCAGACTACAATCAATGGGGTCACAGAGTTGGACATCACTGAGTGACTGAGTACACACACATGTATATATGAGTATATACACATGTGTATATTCATAACTAGATATGTATATATGCATGTATATTTGTGTATGTAATATGTATGTGTGTGTGTTTATATATGTTGTAAGGCACTTGTTTCTTAAAACTACATTTTTACATAGATAGGTAAATAGGCCATTTGTTCCTTAGAATGAAACCACATTTTTGTCTACCTTTCCCTTGGAGATGATGACCCATCTTTACTAGGCCTATAGAAGGCCTTAGTAGGCTGGTTTTAAGGGCAGTAGGTGTTTGCAACAGTCAACATTTATGAATATTCATTAATTTGTTTTGAGCAGCAATGCAACTTTGTAAATGGTTGCTGCCAGAAAAAGCTCTAATTAGAGGAATTAATTAGGACTTGGAAAGGTGAACAGGGATTTGTAGCATTTGGAAGGAGTGCTGTTTCCTGTTGAGAAAAATGCCTCCCAGAAAGCTTGAGCTACAGGTTGCCTGTACACCAGGTAGAAAGATAATGCAGGGTTTCAAGTCCCAAGGACACAAAAGAGTGGAGGTGTGTTGTTCAGGTTAGCTCAAGGCATCTTGAAGATCACAGCACACCTAGGCCTCTGCTTGGTGGAATTTATCTTTTAAAAGATCTTGTCCCCAACATTCAAAACCCACATTTAACCCCAGTATAAAGTTCAGCTCATTTAAACAAGAATGATCTGATATGGAAACTATTTTCCATGGTCAGTGTGCTGCTGCTTTCGCTCTGGGTTACCTCCATAATATCCCTGCCACCAGAAACCCAAAGGAAGCAGCTGTTCTGAATATGTACAAACAAAAGAAGCTGTTACTATAGCAACCATAGAACTCTGTGGAAAAGCTCTCCTTTAACACTAGCCAATCCCTCCTCTCTTCACCCTCCCTCTTCTCCTTTCCTGTACCAGTGTAGACTGCCCTTGAACAAAAACGATGATTGGTGATTTGACTGCACCTGAGCGGGTGGAGCAGGGTGAACACTTCACTTTGCATTTACACTTTGCAAGAGCTGGAAGACTTGCTCCTGGCCAAAGCTTAGGAAAGGGCTGCAGAATTGATAGGACCACCTGCTTGCTTGATTCCCTGATTCTTCTTTATCCTCCTTAAAAATACTGCTGGTCTTTCACTTTCTGCATTGATGAAACAATGTTGTCTCTTTGACTTCTGCTTTTTGTATCAGCTTTTCTCCCATGTCCATGTGCCTGGAGCCCACAGCATGGCTTGAATACCATCTGTAGACTGTTAATTCTGCAGTTGCTACTGAAATGTATGAAAGATAAGGACAAGTTTGTTTTCAAAGGTAAAGGAGTGGTGCTAGATACTCAAGGTTATCATTGTGTTTCTCCACATGGTTGAAAATGCAGACATATTTTATTAAGATTAACCTAGCTTCAGTAAAACTGTCTCAAATAAATAAAATTTAAGTCATTTCATCTGTTTTAATGTTCCACAAAGTTTTGTTTTGATTGATGTACCAAAATATCTTTAACTTGATATCTCTTTTGGTAGTCAGCTTTCATTTCGGTAATTGCTTGTACTCCCAAATTAGTTTTGGGATCAATAATTTAGCTACTTAAAATTGGTTTTTAAGTTAGTAATTTAAAACTTGGAACATCTTTTGATATAGATATTATCCGCTAACCATCCTGCTAACTTAAATCATGGCTATCTTGCTAAGACCAATCTAGTTTCCCTCATATCACTTAAATATTTTATCTTGGCAAGGAAATGTTGTAGGATATTAGTCTTCTTTAAAGTATAGCACGATTGTTTATAGAAAGACCTACCTTAACCCAACAACATCTTGAAGTACGCTTTCTAACTTGGGACTTAACTCTTAAAATTTGTTTACATGGAAAGTTAAAACCTTGAATTTAACAAGTAATGAAGAAGAAATAGTCTTATCACTAATTAAATCATATTTTAAAGCTTTATATGTAAAACTATGAAGACAGGTCAATGAAACAAGATAAAAACTCAGACAATCCAGTTATTGATGACGTTTTAGTACATGATGAAAGGAGCTTTCCATGTCTGTGGGGAAAAAAGATGAATTCATTAACAAATAATGTGCACCATTTTAGTAATTATCTGAGGAAAAAATGAATGCACATCTTAAATCCTACATCATAATAAATTCCAAAACGGACAGTTGTTAAAAGTAAACGGAAACTATTATCATAGTGAAGACCATGGGAAAAATATTTTCAGAACGTTGGAAAATCATCTATCAAACCGAAAAGAAAGCTTATGTTTTTGTTCATGTTAGTGATAAAGGTTTGGAGGCCACATATTCTCCTCCGTCGCTGGAAGGAATATAAATTGGTAAATTTAGGTATAGCTTTTGAAATTTAAAATATACGTAATCCTTTAACTCAGTAATTCACCTTCTAAAAGTGCATCATGAAGATAGATAGACACACCAAGAATTATAGAATACATGGTTATTCATTGCATGAAAAGATTGAGAATTTTGTCTATACTTTTGAATATGATATGGGATAAAAATTATTTTACAGTTATGTGATAGAATAAGAGGCAGCTATTAGTGAAAAAGACTGAGAGAGAGAGAGATGAGGGGAGAGAGCTTTTCATAAACTCTTTATAAACTAATAGGAAACAATCTCAAAGATCAATTGTTAAAATTTTACAAAGCAAAATAAAGAACTTTGATGTGCTCACCTGAAACTTGCCCCTCAATTTTGAGGCATATCTGGTGTCAACCAAGTATAATTTAATACAGCTATGTGTTTAGTAGTAACTCAACAAATGTTCATTGACACCAAAGATCAGAAATAAACCCATATGCAGCCAACTTGACTGATTTATATCAGGCAGACTAATGTCAAGTATCTGTTTAAACTTTTTAAGAGTTACTACAAAATGCTCCATTTTTTTTTTTTTTTTACAATTTCAAAATAGTTAACTTTCTATTTTCCTTGATATCAGTTCAGTTCAGTCTCTCAGTCGTGTCCAACTCTTTGCGACCCCATGAATCACAGCACGCCAGGCCTCCCTGTCCATCACCAACTCCCGGAGTTCACCCAGACTCACATCCATCGAGTCAGTGATGCCATCCAGCCATCTCATCCTCTGCCGTCCCCTTCTCCTCCTGCCCCCAATCCCTCCCAGCATCAGAGTCTTTTCCAGTGAGTCAACTCTTCGCACGAGGTGGCCAAAGTACTGGAGTTTCAGCTTTAGCATCATTCCTTCCAAAGAAATCCCAGGGCTGATCTCCTTCAGAATGGACGAATTGGATCTCCTTGCAGTCCAAGGGACTCTCTAGAGTCTTCCCCAATACCACAGTTCAAAAGCATCAATTCTTCGGCGCTCAGCCTTCTTCACAGTCCAACTCTCACATCCATACATGACCACAGGAAAAACCATAGCCTTGACTTAGACGGACCTTTGTTGGCAAAGTAATGTCTCTGCTTTTGAACATGCTGTCTAGGTTGGTCATAAATGCAAAGTCTCAGTGATAAAATATTGACATGTACACACTACTACTACATATAAAACAGATAACTAATAAGGACCTACTGTAGAGCCCAAGGAACTCTACTCAATACTTATATGGGAAATGAATCTATAAAGAGTGGTTGGTTATGTGTATAACTGATTCAGTTTGCTCTACACCTGGAACTAATAAAACATTTTAAATCAACTACACTCCAATAAAATATCTGTAAAAAAGCAAAACAGATTAGCAATATATGTAAGTCAAATCATTACACTATACACTTTACAAACTATAGTGTTGCATGTCAATTATATCTCAATAAAATGGGGGAAATTTGCATAAATAAAAGATGTACAGTCATAAACTTTTTTTAAAGTACTGTAGAATTGAAATCACAAGGTAGTATTCTCTGATCATTTGTTTTATAAGTTTGACATGAACCTTTTTGATGGGAGCCTGTACAAAATGCTGTGTTCTAAAGTCTCTTTGGCAAGAGTTGCTGAAACGTGTTTGGACTAGGAATTTCTAGAGTCCATAAATGTATCTCAGTCATCTGAGGTTTTTCTTTTTTTTCAATTGTAGTGATTTATTCCCTCATGTTTTATACAGATTTCAGGCATATTAAATTTTAAAAGTAATTGAATATTTTGTAGAGTTAAATAAGTTGTCTTGATTTAATGAAATGGCACTTTCAGAATTATTTACTGTTTTTAGAGATGGTTTACCTCAATCTGTTTTGGCAATCTTTATTCTAGTGTTGTCAGTTACTTAGTAATATTTATGGTTTTAAAAAATGTTTAGATTCCAGTTTATATAGACCAAAAAAGGTTTATTGTTATTTGAAAGCATTATATAAGCTTTGATTCATTATTTCATATTCTTTTTATATTGAATCTTCTGCTTAATAAATAAATTTCTATAAGGGTAGAAGGGCTGTTTTTTTTTTATAAAATTGCATCCTAAATTTAATGTTTCCCTGAATTAATTTTTAAATTAAATAAATAAATGAGGAAATATTTCTTAAAAAAATAGAATTACTAGATACAAGATCAACCTTAGTATATCATTATGTCATGACGTATTTTTGATGCTTTCTAGATATAAGCCTATCTTTGGAAACTATTTTCTTTAGATGAAATTCATGAGTTGAATTAAACAAGTAATATTTTTCAAAACAAAAATAATTCTATATTATCATAAATTTGAAGAATAACAAGGCCAACTAAAATATATAAATATGAGCCAAGCTTAAAATCAGGTCTGTATTGACCATACATTTTTGTTTCATTGTTGAAAAACCTGTTGATTTTTTAATCAATTCTGAAATGTGGACTTATTCAAAAATATTTTGACAACAAAGAGGTGTTAGACAGATTTGGAAACTTAGTAAAAGGGATTTCATTTCCCTGTGCGAGACTTTTCTTTTACTAATAATCAGTACTTTCACATATACAAAATACTGTTTTTCTATTTGGATTTTTGTTTTGGATTTTAATTGTACATAAACTTCTGTTTCATTTTAAGGTACATGCACAAAATGTGAGTGACTTTGGCTGGTGCTAACAGTGTACTTTCCAGTTGATAAGGGGCATCAGTAATTTCAAGCCTTATGCCCTTTTGTGTCACATGCACACACACACATGTTCTTTCTTTTTAAGGAAAAAGTGGGATAAAGAAAAGTAAACAAAATATAAAGATTTTTTAAATAGTCAAAGTGGAGGAAGGGAGGAAAATTATATGAAAAGCAGATAATTTGTTATAAAAGAAAAAATATGGAGAATTTTGTCACCATCATGAGTTTCACTTATGTGAAATTTATTCATTTATTATATATTCATTTTCATTATCTATTGGACCAACTCTATGAAAGACAATACTATGATCACTCTTCAGTTGTAGTAACCACATCCTCCGCTACACTCAATAAACATTTTTCTTATGCTTACAAACACCAGTTGTTAGGAAAACAGCGTGTTGTCAACAAAGTAGGACCTCTCACCTCCAGCCTCTATCAAGAGGACACTTGCATACACAGTAAAGCACCTGCCATATGTAAGAAGCCCTAAAGAATTAAAAACATTGAAACTTATTCAGAAGAATTAAGTTGTACATACTCAGCCTCGAGAATCTTAGGATTCATTCTTCAACACAGTGTCAGCAGTAAACTGATTGGTATTTAAATATTTAGATAGATAACAAGATACATGTGTATGTAGTTTTTGGACTTGTAGACAGATAGCAGGATTCAGGTATCACATATTAAAGTTTTATTTTGTTTTGTTTTGTTTTAGATTCTTTTCCCATGAAGGCCATTACAGAGTATTGAGTAGAGTGCCCAGTGCTGTACAGTATGCCCTTACTACATATCTATTTTATATATAGCGGTGTGTTTATGTCAGTCCCATTCATGTGTGTGTGCTCAGCCATATCCGACTTTTTGAGACCCCATAGACTGTAGCTCACCAGGCTCCTCTGTCTGTAGGATTTTCCAGGCAAGAATATTTGAGTGGGTTGCCATTTCTATGTTCAGGGCATCTTCCCAACCCAGAGATCTAACCTGCCTCTCTTGTATCTCCCTGCATTGGCAGGTGGGTTTTTTGTTTTTTGTTTTTAACCAATGGTGCTACAATTTTATCCCTTGCTGCCCCCGGCTCCCCTTATGTTTGGTAACCATAAGTTCGTTTTATACATCTGTGACTCTACTTCTGTTTTGTATATAAGTTCATTTGTACCCTGTTAAAGGAATTTTGACATTTATATCTTCTATTAATTTTCCACTTCCTACACCTTCAATTAAGATATGTTTAGGCTTTTTTCCTCTTCTTCCACCTGACCCTGAAGAGTAAGTTTATTGCTGAATGTTGATGTTAGTACCAGGCTAGTCGATTTTTTGCTAGCCTGTATTCTTTTCGTCCCTTTGTATTTTTCCCTGGTAACATCAAGCTAGATAAAGTCAGTGTAAGTATTCTTGTCAGCATTGTGGCATTTGTATTATTTTTGAATTTCTATTTATGGTTCTGTTTGATGCTTACTTTAACAAATGGTGCTGGGAAAACTGGTCAACCACTTGTAAAAGAATGAAACTAGAGCACTTTCTAACACCATACACAAAAATAAACTCAAAATGGATTAAAGATCTAAATGTAAGGTCAGAAACTATAAAACTCCTAGAGGAGAACATAGGCAAAACACTCTCTGACATACATCACAGCAGGATCCTCTATAACCCACCTCCCAGAATATTGGAAATAAAAGCAAAAATAAACAAATGGGACCTAATTAAACTTAAAAGCTTCTGCACATCAAAGGAAACTATAAGCAAGGTGAAAAGACAGCCTTCAGAATGGGAGAAAATAATAGCAAATGAAGCAACTGACAAACAACTAATCTCAAAAATATACAAGCAACTCCTACAGCTCAATTCCAGAAAAATAAACGACCCAATCAAAAAATGGGCCAAAGAACTAAATAGACATTTCTCCAAAGAAGACATACAGATAGCTAACAAACACATGAAAACATGCTCAATATCACTCATTATCAGAGAAATGCAAATCAAAACCACTATGAGGTACCATTTCACGCCAGTCAGAATGGCTGCGATCCAAAAGTCTACAAGCAATAAATACTGGAGAGGGTGTGGAGAAAAGGGAACTCTCTTACACTGTTGGTGGGAATGCAAACTAGTACAGACACTATGGAGAACAGTGTGGAGATTCCTTAAAAAACTGGAAATAGAACTGCCTTATGATCCAGCAATCCCACTGCTGGGCATATACACTAAGGGAACCAGAATTGAAAGAGACACGTGTACCCCAATGTTCATCACAGTACTGTTTATAATAGCCAGGACATGGAAGCAACCTAGATGTCCATCAGCAGATGAATGGATAAGAAAGCAGTGGTACATATACACAATGGAGTATTACTCAGCCATTAAAAAGAATATATTTGAATCAGTTCTAATGAGGTGGATGAAACTGGAGCCTATTATACAGAGTGAAGTAAGTCAGAAAGAAATACACCAATACAGAATATTAATGCATATATATGGAATTTAGAAAGATGGTAGCAATAACCCTGTATACGAGACAGCAAAAGAGACACAGGTGTATAGAACAGTCTTTTGGACTCTGTGGGAGAGGGAGAGGGTGGGATGATTTGGGAGATTGGCATTGAAATATGTATAATATCGTATATGAAACGAGTCGCCAGTCTAGGTTCGATGCACGATACTGGATGCTTGGGGCTGGTGCACTGGGATGACCCAGAGGGATGGTATGGGGAGGGAGGAGGGAGGAGGGTTCAGGATGGGGAACACATGTATACCTGTGGTGGATTCATTTTGATATATGGCAAAACCAATACAGTATTGTAAAGTTAAAATTAAAATTAAAAAAATAAAAATTTAAAAATATAACAGCTTTTAAAAATTATTTTAGCTAGTCAAAGTATGTTGGCTAGGTTCATGATGCCTCATAACATGCTAAAATGTCCTGGATTGGGGAAAATAAATTTAAAATTGAAACTGCATCTCCTTAGATATATTTATGTTTACATTGGGTAAATATCATTTAGTTTTTGAAAAATAATTCATAAATTGTCTCTTAGATATCTATATCCAAGCCTACATTGTTCGTCCCCTGTCAGTTTGGTTCTGGCTGTTGTGCTCATAGTAATTTGTAGAGGGAGTGATTATTTATACCCAGGTATAATTCAAGTGGAATAATCAGTCTATTTGAACATTTTTTAAAAAGCATTTATGTATTAGTTTACATTTTTAGCAGTTCCTAATGATAACTTAGAATACTTTTGATAGTTTATACTAGAGTTTATTGACTTTATTGATGTTTAGATATTTGGGGAAAAACATATAATGTGCTGTTTAATTGTAAAAGATTACAAAGGAAGGCACATGGTGAAAAATATTCCCTTGGAAAGGATTTTCTTCTTAATATCTGATATTTTCTTCTTAGTTTACGATATAAAGTATTACTGTTTTGTGGCTTAAATTTTTATAGTCACACCAGCCATAAAATCAAAGCATCACTGGTTCTTATAGATGCTGATGCTTTTGTTTTATAAAATGAAGCTTTCTGATATACCATGTAGATTTTCCAGTTCCTGGCTTACGATTCTCTGACTTCTGTTTTACATGAAGCCTTCAGGAATTTTATAGTCATGTAATATATTACTGAATAATATTCACCCACTTCTGATATGGAAAATATAGCAAATGAAAAGATAAGTATCTGAGAGGGAAGGCACTAGAAAGAAAGAAGTTTACAAACACTGTCTACTGGTATAAAATCTCCTTAAGGCAGAGATACTCCCTTATCCCCCAACACACACACACACACACACACACACACACACACACCCCTAAGGCACCTAAGGCACCTTTATTATCGTCTCCTTGATTCACTATAGTACTTGACACATTTTCTGCACATCTCTCTGATAAAGGCAAAGAAGCTAAATTACCTCCAGAGATTATTAGAGTAGTTGACACACAGTGAAGTGAAAGTCAACTCAGTTGTGTCTGACTCTGTGACCCTGGACTGTACTGTCCATGGAATTCTCCAGGCCAGAGTACTGGAGTGGGCAGCCTTTCCCTTCCCCGGGGGATCTTCCCAACCCAGGGATCAAACCAGGTCTCCCGCATTGCAGGCGTATTCTTGACCAGCTGAGCCACAAGGGAAGCCAGTTGACACACAGTAGATACCAAATAACCCTGTAGTAAATGAAGGAACCAGCAAGCACAAGTAGTATAAACACTCCTGCTGCAAATGCTTTCCTTCAGGGTATTTTCCCACCGAATGTTCGACCTATCTCGGGCAAAATCACCAGCCCCCTGATGTCCTTTGTCATTTATTCTAACTACTTCTTAATATCTCCTTTATTTCTCCTGCCTCATTAAGTTGAACATTTATTCTCTGTTGAGACATAAAGCTCTGACTACTCTATTTCCTACCAATTTTGGAATTTTTCTGATTAAATATCAAGATAGTGATAGAGACTAGAAAGAAGAGTACTGTATAACTTGTAGTGAGTAACTTGCAGTTTTAAATAATAAAATCAATAGAGTTGATTTTAGATGCTGTCTACAATGAACAAACTATATCTACTTGGCTAAATACAGATATAAGACTTTAAAATAGTGACCAAATGACTGTTTAAAAAGTGACTCAGAAATAAAATTTTTAGTGTTTACTGAGTACTCAGAGTACTGCTCAGTGAACTATGGTAATTGACTTAAAGGTGTATATATTATCTTATAAAAACCAATTTGTATAATTCAGAGAAAGTTATAGAAGTTTAAGGAAATGTGTCAATTGAAAGGGATTTGGGGATATGGTTCCTGAACTACATTTAGAAAGGCAGATAAAAAATTAGACAGAAGAAAGAATTATAGTAGCAATGATAGATCTTATCATCTTTATTCTATCCATCATATAATAAAATTCTTTCAAGGTGTCATTATAAATCTGTTATTTTAATAGCGAATGTCCTTCTTTCCTCTCAGTCAAGTTGAAAAAACTGCTGAAATAATAGTTTCTTAAATGCATAGAATATATTGACTACTTATTCTGGATAAAACACAGATTAAGAATCATATCACCCATGCTTAATTCTTTACAGTTTTCCTAGAATGTTCACGTTAATTACATAATTTTAATCTCACAATTTTATGAAGTGGTTGGTCCAGGAGTTAGTATGCTTACTGTGGAAATGATGAGTGGGCGGCGCAGAGATATTATGGCCAAAATCCAACTCTGGCAGCTCTGGTGAGCTTTCTTCAAACTCAAAGAAAGGAGCCCAAACTTTCAAAAGGATGTAAACACACACACACTTGGGACATCAGAATAAATTCTGAATGAACTGTGTGTTTGATATGTTTAGTATTGAAAGGAAGTCTTTCAGTTTGTACCATGGAATGGGCTTTGTTGATTCCTCTGCTAATTAGATCGGAGTGAATCTACAAACCTTGCTCTTTCACCTTACTCCTCCAAAAGGTATAGCACTTCCCCCCATACACCTCCCAACTTACCCACCCCCCATCCTCAGCTTCCTTCTCCTTCCACAAGATCTTCATTAACTCAAATAATTCACTGCCCAGGTATTACAATGAAGACTTATTTATATTAATTCATGATATCTTTAAAAGAACTCATATACTGTGTAGGGAAATACAACAAAGACCCTGGGAAGTGAGGAAAGTCTTATCCCTGGAAAGTAAATGCCTACACTGGGAAACCAGTTGGGGAGAGAGTAAGATCTAAAGAAGACAGAAGGATGCAGAAAGGAAGGGGCCTTGCTGCCCTTGGAGGGAGGCAGAGAACCACTGGATCTGTCCTCCCAAAACCCCTGTCCATCACTAAGGGATGAACCTTTATGCTCCCTTTCCTTGGAGTATCAGAAACCCTACTCAAACTAGCTTACAGGGGAAAAAAATGAAATTTATTGAAAGAATTTGAGATTCTGTCAAAATGAAAGGAATGTCTAAATGGGAGGTGGGGCAGAGGCTGGACAGCTGATATAGCCATCGCTCAGAAGCCATTGGAATCACAGACATAAATGCCACCAGACAGCCTTGTGTGATTCCTCTGTGATGTGTGTCACGTTCTCACTGGGTTTCATTCATCTGGCTGCTCGGAAAGGAATGTACTTTTGAAAGTGGCCAGATTGAGATCAGACTGCCTGATCTCAAACACCAGACACTCATTTGTACTAAGACTTGGGTAATAACTCTAATCTATAGTTTCCTCACCTATAAAATGTGGTGACTAACGTAGGGTTGTTCAGTTGCTCAGTCGTAGGGTTGTTCAGTTGCTCCGTCTGACTCATTGCGACCCCATGGTCTGCAGCGCATCAGCCCTCCCTGTGTGTCAACAACTCCCAGAGTTTACTCAAACTCACGTCCATCAAGTAGGTGATGCCATCCAACCATCAAATCCTCTGTCAACCCCTTCTCCTCCTGCCTTCAGTCTTTCCCAGCATCAGGGTCTTTTCCAATGAGTCAGTTCTTCGCATCAGTTGGCCAAAGTATTGGAGTTTCAGCTTCAGCATCAGCCCTTCCAATGAATATTCAGGACTGATTTCCTTTAGGATGAACTGGTTGGATCTCCTTGCAGTCCAAGGGACTCTCAAGAGTCTTCTCCAACACCACAGTTCAAAAGCAGCAATTATTGGGCACTCAGCTTTCTTTGTAGTTCATCTCTCATATCCATATGTGACTACTGGAAAAAACATAGCTTGACTAGATGGACTTTTGTTGGCAAAGTAATGTCTCTGCTTTTTAATATGCTGTCTAGGTTGGTCATAGCTTTTCTTCCAAGGAGCAAGCACCTTTAATTTCATGGCTGCAGTCACCATCTGCAGTGATTTTGGAGCCCCTCCCCCCTCCAAAAAATAAAATAAATTCTCTCACCCCATGAATAGTATGACCAGTATGAAAAGGGTTGTTGTAAACATTTTAAATGTTTAGTAGAGTATTTAAACCCAAGTATCAACTGTTTTTGTTATTGAAACTGATATTTTTTCCTTGGGAACTCACTTCTCACAGTGTTGTTTCCTGAGAAAGACAGTCTCTTTTCTAGGTTCTGGATTGAAAACATCTTAAGAAAGTCACCAGTTAGTCATATGTTCAGGCTGTAAGGATACAGGGCCTTTGGGACTAAACAAGTTTGAAGTCAGGAGAGGAGGGATATGTCTAGAAAAGACATGGGAGCGATGCTGAGCTGATCAAGAAATGAATGCTCACCTCAGATCGATATTAACAATATCTATCCTAAATCTATACAAAATTTCCCTTCAATTAAACTTACTTGAGTAGGTCTCTAAATGAATCTCTGGTATAGATATTGATGTAAATATAGGTATAAAAGTAAATGAAGATAGAGACATCAATTAGATAAATGTTACATGTCAAAAGATTGTTTTCTCTTCATAGAAAGAAAATAACTATTTTTGTTGTAATGTATCAATCTGATTCTTGTTAGAGAACTTTTAGAATGCATTCAGATCAGATCAGATCAGATCAGTCACTCAGTCGTGTCCGACTCCTTGCGACCCCATGAATCGCAGCACGCCAGGCCTCCCTGTCCATCACCAACTCCCGGAGTTCACTGAGACTCATGTCCATCGAGTCAGTGATGCCATCCAGCCATCTCATCCTCTGTCGTCCCCTTCTCCTCTTGCCCCCAATCCCTCCCAGCATCAGAGTCTTTTCCAATGAGTCAACTCTTCGCATGAGGTGGCCAAAGTACTGGAGTTTCAGAAATCACTAATTAGAAACTTAGAAATCACTGCCAAGCAACTAGAATGACATCTAAATCATCTAAATAACACTCAGCTGATGTTCTACATGTAAATAATGTATTGTTCATAATTGAAAGAATAATACTCTGTACTGATCTTTCTAAGGAAGTGTTTTTGCATGCACTTCCAAAGACATTTTAAGTGTGCTGTACAAATGAAATACCATATTCATGCATTGAATAAAGTGTACACTTAAAAAGGAAATTCTTGTTAAGCAAATGCTGCAGTTAAACAAATGCAATGAAATAAAATGTTGACGCTAAGCTTATTTGTATGCATACCAGACACTTAACATTTCTGGTATAATTAGCGTTTAAAGACAAGTGGTTCACTACTTTTGATCACATTAAGAATGCTAGTATATGTATGATCAGAAGAAACCATTTAAGGAACCAAAGGAGGTTTCTTAAATTAATATCACTTAGTCCCGAAACAAAATGTATACTCTTTTTCAATTTTAAAGGTAACAAAGTGATCGTACTTTTCTAACCTGTGTGTCACTGGCTTTTAAGGGGATGCAGAATTATCACAAATTCATTTGAGAAATGAGTATTATCTGAAGATTGAATAAAAATGTCTTGCATACATGTGTATTCTTTCTAAAATAAGGAGAAATTGTTGACTGACAAAATATAAATTAATTACTGAAAAAGTATTTTGTAGTATTATCTCTCTAGTGTGTGTGTGTATATATATATATATATAAAACAAAGTATTGTATGTGAGCCTGAGACATTTTGAAAATTATGGAAACTTATTCTTAAATTGGAATGAAGTTTGAAACTCCTGCTTTAGAATCTCACTGAAATGTGTCATATTTCTAAACTGTTGAAGATAAATAAATATTTTGTCTAACAGAATAAGTGATATTAATTTATAGCATTAAGAAATTATCTGCTGCCTGCCAATGTTAATATTGTGAAAATAGGACAACTCTTTCCACTTAAGCTGTTTGATTTTTTTCCTATTTTCAGTAAACAGGCTGCACACAAAGCAACACATTGATTCTTCAAGTCTTTTATATGTTTTGAATGGTTTACTAGGGGAGCATGTTGATGCCTAATTCGGCAATCTTAGTAGCGAAGATGAGAACAGGTAATGGAAACAAATACTCATTATCATCTGGAAAGTACATATTGATATGTTTGTAACAGGCTTAAATTATTTCGAGTCTCGGTTTTAAGAATTCTAAATTGTTTTCTCTGCTTTTTTTCTTTTCTTATGCCCCTTTTCCCCTCTTCCCTTCTTCGTTTGCCCCTTTTCTCTCTCTCCTTTTCTTCCTTTCTTTCTTATGTTTGGTCATTAATCTAATCAAACCTGGCTTGCAATTTCTTTCCAGCCCATGCATGTGAAAGAGCAATCATTTTAATTCACGCTCCTCTTCTTTGTTGTAGAGATCCTAGGGTTTACATAGCCTGAGAGAATGGGTTGAGAAGCTGTGACTGGTTGATATATTATGGTCACCACTGAAGATGTACCTTGACTTAGCCTGGGGATCTACTTAAAAGGCGATATTTCTGCTGTTGAGTTTACACTCTCAGTGCCACACCAGGCAGATGCAACACAGGGATGCCCTACTTCCTAAGATGTGCGTGTGAGGCTCGGTTGCTGGTCTTCACCATTACAGAAAAGACACTATTTCACTTCTCTGTCTTGGGCAACTTCCCTTTCTGTTCCCAAGGCTGTAGTCAGTCACTTCTTTATATAGGCAAAAACAGTTGAATAATGCCTTCAGAGAGATACATTTTCAAAAACAAAAAACTGTTGTTCCTGGAGGTAAAAGAAGCTCAGATCTGATCCTTATGTACATATCTGGGAAAGTGGGAAAATGCCTGTCCTCTCTTGAAGAGACAATAATTCATTCAACAAGGACTTTTTTTGGATCAGTCTGCTACACTATATTTGGATATTTGTCATGTCATCCTTTGCTTCCTGAAATAATTATCTATTTTTCCTTTATACTTTTTTGGCCTCAAAATGGATTCATATGGTACCCCTGTATTTCCTCCTGTGCATACCCAATCATGAGAGTTCAAAGTTCAGCTGAAAGACAATAGAGTTATTGTTGCTTGCTTGCGTTCAGTTTTTGTTGAAAATCCTGTAAATTGACTCATGTTTAATTATATAGGATGAGTCTAAAGGGGGCTTCAATGGTGAAGCCTTTAGTGTAGAAGACATTCCTTCTAAATTTAATGCTTTATCAGTCACTTGCATATATTTTGTCTAAAGGATTAACACAGCTATAGAAATATTATTTTAAAAGCAACTAAAATTGTTAGTACCTAAAGCTAAGAAGTTTTCTAATAGCTTTTGGCTTGCTGGTTACATCAAAAATAATTTTTTTTTTTCAGTTTGGCTAAGGGCTTCCCAGGTGGCGCCAGTGGTAAAGAATCCACCTGCAATGCAGGAGACACAGGAGATGTGGGTTCAATCCCTGGGTCGAGAAGATCCCCTGGAGGAGAGCATGGCAACCTACTCCAGTATTCTTGCCTGGAGAATTCCATGGACAGAGGAGCCTGGTGGGCTACAGTCCATAGGGACACAAAGAGTCAGACACGACTAAAGCGACTTATCATGCATGAACAATATATCCTCTAATACCAATATAACCTTGACGCTCATACTGGATCCTGTTCAATCTTTAATGTCTATCCATGAGCTCACACAGGGAAAGAAATGTGGTTTTGATCAGATTACTGATAAAATGATATGGCTTTATTGTTAAAATTCAAATCTAGCACAAAATTGCCTGATTTTCCTGACTTTCTCTTATCTCAAGGTATATGTCCCACATTTCCTAGAACAGACCTTGAAACATCCATTTGTTTATTCACAAATATTTGCTCAGGTCTTACTATGTTCAGTTCACTTACTATGTTTCAGGCACAGTGGTCTCATGGAAATAAGAGACAATGGATAGATTTTTGTCCCTTTTCTCTCAGTGTTAACAGACAAGAAATTTACATATATCCTTTCTCCTTGTAGTCTTTCTCATTGTAGTGACTCAAGCTTTGGTTCTGACCAAGTATGGTGAACTCCTTGAGAATAAGGACATCTTGATAGTGTGTAGTACAAACTCATATGGGCTGAATGGCTGAGTCCTTGAAAATGTAGCACTCAATGGCAGTATGTCTGAGATGTGTGCAAAATAATTGGAGAAATTGTATAACTTGACAATTGTCCCAAGAAACAGTCTTCAGCTGCTATTTACACTAGAAATAGATTCCCTCTTACCATCTTTCAGAAATCTAAGGTCTGATTCCAGAACATGGGGTGGTGGGGGATGCAGGGGAGGCTGTGTAATCCTTTCACCTCAGTCTTTGTTGAAAGTGAAAGTTGCCCAGTCATGTCCAACTCTTTGTGACCCCATGGACTATCCTGTCCATGGAATTCTCCAGGCCAGAATACTGGACTGGGTAGCTGTTCCCTTATCTAGGGGATCTTCCCAACTCAGGAATGGCGCTGGGATCTCTTGCATTGCAGTCAGAATCTTTACCAGCTGAGCTACCTTTGTAGCATGTTTGTTAGCTCAGAAGTAGTCTCTGCACTGCAGTTCCTTTATCTGGAAATTCTGGTAACTTCGATAACTGTGGTTAAAACCTGCTATGAAATACACATTTTGGGGGAGAAAGGCAGCTAACTCTCTAGACATTTTAGGAAGATTTTATTTTGTATTTCTCACCAGATTTAAATTCTAGCAATAAAGCTATACCATTTCATCAGTAGTCTGATCAAGACTGCATTTTTGGAAAGGCAAAAATGCATTAAATAGACTAATTGGAGAACCTGAAGGGTATTCATTAAAATCAGCTGCCTTTTCAATACATGTTGAGAGATTTTTCTGGGAGCCTTTCTTTCAAATGATACTATTTCAATCATGCCTAACATTTAAATCTCTAAACATTGATATTCCCATTTTAATTTTAGCTGGCACCAGAAGGAAATGGTAAAACAGCAGATGATTACCTCGGTAATTTATTCCACATTTTCTAACAGCTTTACGGATTCAAATAAAAAATAATAATCTAAAAATGAAAAATACAGAACTAAAATGAAACATAGAAAATATTCTTAAACTAAGAGGTTTTTTCCCCCCTCATATGCTCCCAAATGGTGAAAAATAAATTCCACAGTGAAATGTAAACAGGACCTAATTTTACCAGTGGTTTTATTTTGATGACTAACTTGGACTTTTCTTAAAAATAGTATAGATTCAAGCCTTATTAATTTAAAATTTAGGATTATTTAGCTAAAGGATTAGCTGGTATTTTTTAAAATTTGCATTTCTATGATCAAATCCCATTTTAGAAACACCCTATATACAAATTGTTCTTTAAAAGAAGTCCTCTAAATATTTTGATTTAGTTTATTTAAGAGTTCCAACTGAAAGCAAGAGATGAGACTTTTTCCTCAGATGTGATAGAAAGGAGCTTGAAGGGGACAAGTGCTTCAACAATAAGCACTTATTGAGAGTCTAATATACACCAGCATTTGTCCTAGACTCTGGGTACAGCAATGAACAAATGGGCTAGGTCTTTCCTCTCACATTGTTTACATTCAAACCTATGACTTTTACTCCAGTTGGGTCTTTTGTAAGTCATTCTACCACTTATGGCTGTTTTTGTAAATAAAACTAGTGTCCCATTAAGTTTATATTCTTGAAATTTTGATTTATTTTGAAATGAAGATATACAAAATTCTATCTGTCTTTTGAAGTCTGCTGAATAATCAAACTAGTATTTCTTTTAATGTGTATTTTAGAACTCATTTATGATGATGAATTTATGAAAACTCAGAATTATTTCAGTTAATATATTAGAATAGAACATGGGCCTTAAGATAAAGTGTGAAACATTAAATTTAAAAATATCACTTGCTTCTCTTGACTACTTCTCTTAACTTTGGATTAATATTAAGGTTAATATAAATAGGTTACTATTAAGGTTGCAATTTACTTCGCAACAATAAGGTAGTTATAAATATGACTATACTGGTTGTCGTACACTCTACTTCCAGATTTATTTAAAATCGTCATTTAGATTTGCCTCATAATTAGTGTTTCATGTCATAACATAAATAGTGTGGTAAAGATTTTCTTAAGTCAATAATGAAATGATAATATGTTTGGATGTGTCTGCAAGCAGATTGAAATTTTTGTCATTACATCTTAAGGTAGATATACTGTATCTCTTTCAACATGTGTTTTGCTGGAAACTGTTCACTCTGATTATCTTAAGATTCAAATCTCTACTCACACAGTACCACGTAAGGATTCTAACCAAACACTCCTGAGAAAAACTGTATTAAATTACATTAAATAAAGCAGATTGATAAAATTGGGGAAATTTATTATGTAATAAATATGTATTTAAGCATCAACAGTATAGGTAATATCCATCAACTATATAGGAAATATCCTTTGATCAAAAGAAAATTGATTTTTTTTGTTGAATACAATTTTTGTTGCTATTTTTCTATAGAAAAAAATGACAGAATGCTAGACAGAGATAAACAGGAAGAATGTTGTAAAGTATGAAACTTCTTTCTGTTCAGACAGCTATGTGGCAGTCATTAGATGGAGAGTGGTGTAGATTTCCCACTCAATGGGGACCTTGGTGGCCAGGTAATTCATATGTTTAATTTGGGTCAATATGAGGTCCTTGCAGAGTGATTCCTATTCTTTGTACTTTACCAAAGCTGTGCTCACAAGTTTCCAAAAGTTTGCTCTATGTTGAATCCAATGGCTTCTTCATAGCTTCTTTTTTTTTTCTTTTCGTATTTTATTCATTTGTGTTGGAAGGGATTGCATTCTTTGGGGTTTGACTCTTCTCAGTATCTTCTTTCCAGCTGCTCTTCCTCTACCTATCTCTTAAGTCTCCCTCTAATCTTAAAAATAAATATAAATTTCCCAAGATTCTGCCCCTAGACTTAACTCTTCTGGTCTTATTATTTCAGTAATTACATCTGTTACATAATTTATATTGGACATCTCTAAATGGAAAGCTTATCCACACCTCAACCTCTCAGTGATTAAAATGCACTGTTTTATCTTTTATCATTTTCTCCTCATCATGTTTCTTCAGTTTAGTTTAGTTCAGTTCAGTCGCTCAGTCGTGTCCAACTCTTTGTGACCCCATGAATGGCAGCACACCAGGCCTCCCTGTCCATCACCAACTCCCAGAGTTCACTGAGACTCACGTCCATCGAGTCAGTGATGCCATCCAGCCATCTCATCCTCTGCCGTCCCCTTCTCCTCCTGCCCCCAATCCCTCCCAACATCAGGGTCTTTTCCAATGAATCAACTCTTCGCATGAGGTGGCCAAAGTACTGGAGTTTCAGCTTTGGCATCATTCCTTCCAAAGAAATCCCAGGGCTGATCTCCTTCAGAATGGACTGGTTGGATCTCCTTGCAGTCCAAGGGACTCTCAAGAGTCTTCTCCAACAAAACAGTTCAAAAGCATCAATTCTTTGGTGCTTAGCTTTCTTCACAGTCCAACTTTTTCACCTTTGCTAGTAATCTTAATTCTTTAATACTTTCCATACCTTCCTTACCCCTTCTTATGAAACCTTTTAAATGGTTTTAGAATATGAAATTATAATATATAAATATATGTTTCTTAATAATTTATTAAGTTAGAAGATCAAAGGTGATGAGTATAAATAGTCATCTGAGCTATTTACAACATTGTAGTTGATATGAAACTATGTTTACTTTCTATTGGTAACAAAGTTGAAGAATTTTTAATGGTGTTGTGGTCAAATTTTCCCCTCCATGGACTACCTGAATCACAGGTAAAAATCCTTTATCTCAGGACTTCAAAGTATGATCCTGCTTAAACACAGAGAAATTAGGTAGGTAATTTCTGCTTAATTATTCTAACCTGATGTTTTCAGCTGAAAAGTGACTTGTTAAAAAGTTGACAAGGAAACCATTAAACAAACATAAGGAGGACTTTAGATGACTTGTTTTTTAAAAGATAGAAGGCAAATATATAGGAACAAGTCTTATTTTCTTCTTGAAAATCTCTCTGTGTTCTCCATGGTCCTGGATAGTTACAATGTTTGGTGTCCTTAGAGAGGTTTTTGGTTTTGTTTTAGCATTAAAATATTATTAGTTACTGCTGGAAATGCAGTTGGTTATATAAGTACTTTCTTTTTAATAATTTTGAGAAAATATTTTTTGTAATGGGTTATTTTATGACTGGTCTCCATCTTGGGTAAATCAGTTACCTAGAACAAATTTTTATTGACTTACACTGTAGAAAAGCATCACCGACTCAATGAGCATGAGTTTGAGCAATTCTAGGAGATGGTGAAGGACAGGGAAGCCTGGTGTGCTGCTGTCCATGGAATCACAAAGAGTTGGACACAACTGAGCAACTGAGCAACTGTAGAAAGGGCTTCCCAGATGGCTCAGTGGGAAACCTGCCAATGCAGGAGACAAGGGACGCAGATTTGATCCCAGGGTCGGGAAAATCCCCTGGAGGAGGATACGGCAACCCACTCCAGTGTTCTTGCCAGGGAAATCCCATGGACAGAGGAGTCTGGCAGGCTGCAGTCCACGGAGTTTTAATGAACCAGACACAACTGAACACACATGCGTGCACTGTAGAAAATGGGCAGGAAAGAAACAAGAAAAGCTAATATGGAATTTAATATAAACAGGAAAACCTAAATTGTTTTCTAATTTATTTTGCTTATCTCTTTTATACATCATTCTTCTTGTAGAACATTAAATGACAATATAATACTTTGGTGAAAAGTAGTTTATCTGTATAAAGAGTGTCATGAATTTCCATTTCCATTTTAATTCATTCTTTGGAAACTATGAATGCATCCCTCTTAAAAGTGAGGTTAAATATAATGTTGCACGGATAAGAAATCCAAGACTTTCAGAATCAGAAGGGCCAGAGTGTCACACCAATGGACACTGTTCTGAGACCTTATTATTCTGGTAGTAAAAGAATCTTGGGGGCAGAGTCACGTGATCAGGAAATAACTGGTTGTTGATGTTGTTGTTGTCTTGATTTTGAATTTGTTTTAATTGGCCTTGAAGTTGAATATAAGTGAATTAGGTTCTTCAAAGGAAAGGAAAACACTAAACCAGTTAAATTTTTTTAATTTTAAAATATGTATTCATTAAGTATAATAGAAGGAGGTAGAGATTTTCATGAGATTCTTTCCGAGTTGGCACATTTTCTATAAAAATATTGGGAGGCATAAGTTTTTTTTTCCCTTCTTGATCCCATGCATGAGAACTTGAGCAAAAGTAATTCCAAGGTGACACATTCTTCCATATACCAGCAAAACCTAAGTCAAACAAAATGTAAGTGCTGATGAAAATTATATAAAGCAGACTGTTCTACAGTGTTGAATGTATCTATTAACTTGCCTTTTAACTTTTATAAATGACTTAATGTACTTCTTGTACCTCTAAATTGTCTGTTATAGATATTCATATAAATTCATTCATTAAATATGACCTTAACTTGGAAAATATTGTATAAACTATGCTAATTCTCTTGGATACACTTTGAGTTATATTAGTTCTCTGAACTCTATAACTTATTTTATTCATTTTAGCATAAAGTATATCTAATATTAGTAGCATTTTATTCATTTTTGAGCCTATCTGGATTTGCTATCTTACCATTTCTTTTACTACATAAGCTAAAGTGTATCCATTATTTGTTTGCTCACATGTTTTCTTTTCTTCTGTGAGTTTAAAAATTCAGTTCCAAGACACCCTCTGTGCCATCTGTGTATTGCCATCCAAAACACAGCCAGATTGCGATTCTTTCTCTATCCCATTCCACTGCCACTTTCTTCCTGTGGCACCACTGCCTTGAAGCTGACACCCCAGGGTATTTTGTTGACTCCCTGGCTTTGCAAAACCTGATTTACCATCGTTAATAATTTTAGAGTTTTTATCCTTATCTCCTCTATGTTAATAGGTTGAATCCAGATTTATCATTCTTTTTAATTAATCTGATTAACCTTCCTAGGCTCACATAAATCCCCAGTGTAAGTTTCTTATTTGAAAGTAGAGAAGCCCCAGTTTGAAGGTCTTTTCAGATCATCAGTAGGATAAAATTAAGTTGACTCACTAAAAAGATCTGCTCATTCCTATCACAGCATTTCTTTCTTTCTACCTTTAAACTCTACTCAGCTCTCAGCAGGAATGTTCTCTTCCCTTCATTCAATCCTTATTATCTTATACTCAGATCATTTCTGTGCTATGCAGTTCTTCAGCACCCACAAAACCCACTATATTCTACCAATTTGTTCTATGAGATATATTGCTTTTTGGTATTTTCTGTCATGTTTGTCTAGATATGCACTTCTTGCCCATAGCTTCTAGTGTCTTGGAGCTTGTCTGACTTGAGGGTTGGCTAATTCCTTCATAGTTTTGCTCAAATGTCAGCTTTTTAAAAAGGCTTAATATTTCAAATGCTATTTGCTACTCACCTGTCTTCTCACCCAGGGTGTCCACATTCCTGACCCCCTTAGCCTGCTGAATGTTTTACATTTGACTTGTCACATTCCACAACACATTGTAAAGTTTGCTTATATTTTTATCATGATGTTGCCTAAAGTCTGCCTTTATCATTAGGAGATAAATACCCCAAGGACAGAGAATTTTATTTTGTTCACTAATATATCCCATGAAGTTAGAAGAGTAGTGAATATAATATGTGATCCAGAAATAGTTGTAGAATGGATGAATAATGTCAGTCTTCTACAGCATGTCCTGTTGTCATGCTGCTAAGGATATAGTGCAGTGTGTTTCCAAAAAGGTAGTTAAATTTAAGTTGGATAGATATACAGTCGGAGAAGAAGGAGGAGGATGAGAAGAACAGAGGAAAGGGGATTAAAAACAGGGAGAAATAAAGGAAGAGAAAAGAAAATTGATGCCTTTCAACTTTAAATCTTGCTTTGTTCGTGTCATATCTCCCTGGCTCACAGTCACAGGTTCATAATTTCAATAGTTTTTTGAAAGTTGTTGCAAAAAGCATTTAGTTGCTTCTATACTACTACTAGACAGTGATTCCATTTTGTTTGTCAAGATCAAATTTGAGAAGGAAAGCAAAATTATGAGAGGGAGAGAAAGAAGATGCCTAACTAGCCATATCACCTAAATCACTGGGACTATGTAATACATTTAGACAACCCTCATGCATAAAGAATGTGCTGTTTTCCTTTTATCTTCAGTGTGTTGGCATAGGTATTCAATATTTCACATACACATGATAGGATGGTTCATTAAACAGGTTGACAAGGCTGGAAAATGAGAAGTTAAATGAATCTGGTGAAGAGCATAAAAATCTAGTATAGCTCATCTCAACAAAAGGACTGTTGTTCTGGAAAATCCAATCTGGGATTTAGTGCATTCTTTATGCACGAGGGTTGTCTAAATGTATTACATAGTCCCAGTGATTTAGGTGATACGGCTAGTTAGACAGGCATCTTCTTTCTCTCCCTTTTATAATTTTGTTTTCCTTCTCAAATTTGATCTTGACAAACAAATGGAATCACTGTCTAGTCACTGGGTAGCATATAGAATTTAAAGCCTACACTGATGGCACTCAAGACACATTTCACAGAAGCCATAACAATACTATGGCATGAGGAATCTTATAATGTGTTCTGAGTGTTATTGTCCTGGTGATTCCCGGATGGCCTTGAAATACTAAGGTCACAAGGGCATTTGCATTTCCTTTGTGCAAATCTATACATACTGTGTTTAGTGTCTTTTGAAGACTTTTCAGAGTAAAATGATTTTATTGATGTCCAGAGGTTATCAATTCAGCATCTATTTGCTTTGACTTTCAGACAACCACACCAACCACACTCTCTACACTTCCAAAGAGCTATCAAGAAAAGTACAAATGAAAAGTCAGAATGCGTGTTTGTTCATAGGAAAGAGAGACATGGGATATAAATCACTCCATCATTTTAGTGAGCCAATGTAGGATGCACTATAAGTAGTTCTTAAGAGCCATTAGGTAATAACACATTGCGCTTTTCAAAAAATGAATTATATGAATAGTGGGTACATTTAAATATCAAGAATCCAGTTCTACACTGGAAGTTACAATCATTAAACCTGGTTAGGTTTGGTAGCTTTCTGTCATCCTAGTGTGCTCTGTTTACTGAGAAGTCAGTGCAGCTGGTAGAGTGACTTCAAATAACAAGCCACTCTGCCATCTTGAAGTAGCCTATTGGATGAGATATTGAGTTCGGTTCTGCCCACATATTTGTTGTCACTCCACAGAATCCCAGCTCTACACCCACAGCCAATTAGAATATGCAAATAAAACTTCTAAAATAGTCAACAAAAAAGCAATAAAAATACAAGCACTTTGTTCTCAGCTATGAACAGTAGAGAATATGTACTTGCTTTTGAAGACTATTGGGAATAATTCCCAGGAGCTGATACTGACTTCTGTCTTTGTCAGTGCTAGTACATGAAAAATTCTTAATGTTTTATTATAATTAAAATTCTTTTTGACTTTCATCACTGTTAAACCCTCAGAATCTAACCCCCATTTAGATAAAGCTCTTTTTAAGATTCACAGTTTTGTTACTCATTCAACTGCTATTCCCACCAGATGGCTTTTTTGCTACCTTATGTTTAAAACTTTTTTCTTATCACTTCATCTCTCTCCTCCTCCATGCAATGGAATACTCACTCAGTCAGTGATACTCTGAAGTTAAAGTTCAAAACTCAGAAAATAAATGCATTAAGAAGATTTTGTAGGCAGTTTTATATCTTTATTCAATAAAAAGATTAAGAATTTTCATATTTCTTTTCCTTTTTGCTACTTTGCTTTTATGATTGCTTCCATATGGGCAGAATTATTATTAATGGTTGATGACAGGATCATCTGGAACTTTATGATAATCCAAGAAAGATGAAGAAGAGAGTCTTTGGTTTGTTTTTTTTTTTTTCATTTATTTTTCTGTGCTATTTTGAGAAGGTTTATAGGTAACTTCAAGTGTTTAATGTTTAAAATGTTGTCTTTTGAATTTCCTATGTTAATTATCTATGCTGTCCCCATATATAATCTGTAGAAATATTGATGAGTGAAGATTATTTACTAAAAAATTGATCCATATTGACTGTGTGGATTTATTAGTATTTTACCTGATTTCTGATTTACATACTAGCTTTAGGCTTATAGCAAGTTTTATTTAAGTTTTAAGACCTTGGTGATTTCATGAAATTGGAGTTTTGAACAAATCTGGGCTGAATTTCAAGTTTGATTTATTACTTCAGGCAGAAACCATGTAAAGTTTGGCAGTGTGAGATGAGTTTTGAGTTTAAGTTCTCTGGTTCATTTAAACCTGGATCTCAAAGAAATCCTCAAGGGATAAGAACCCACAGGAACTGAAGCCACATTCACTATAAATATTTTCAAGATAAAAATATTTTCTGACCTCTAACTCAAATTCTTTTTTTTTTTTTTTAATTCTTTTTTTTTTTTTTTAATTCTTTTTTATATATTAACACTTACAACATTACTGTCCAAAGCAGTCATCTTTTTACAGGTTGCGGTGACAAATTACTACTTGAAGACCATAAATTGACTGTAGCATTATTAAGAATGATTTGGCTGAAATGCAAAATTAGTGAGAGTTTTTCAGTTATTAATCCCATTTTCCAGCAATATTAATTCCCATATTTATATTGCACTTCTAGCTTGAAAAATCTGAAAACTAAAATATCCTAGGAAAGGGAAGTTGAAGAGAAATCATTGCTATGTACCTGTTTTAAAAGATACCCAGTTATAAGAATTAGAACAATAATAGCCCTTTAACTTAGAATATATCAAGCTCATGAGTTTTGTCTTGAAAATTATACATACATTAAAAACAATGGTTTTTATAAAGTTTCATCAGCTCCAAGTATCAGTGTGTTAACTGAGCTGGGAGGCAGTAGAATTTGACTTCTGAAGAAAAAAATTATTGATATAATACACTTAAATGTTTCTTAATACCTTTTTAATAAATAAAGGAACTGAGATAAAATCAAAAAGCTTTTGGAAAAAAACTCAGAAAAAAGCAATTGCAAAGAAGCTTTATCCAGTGCATGCTTAGAATAAAAATATTTATTATCATTTTCTTTTGCTTTTGTCTTTTTGAATTGTGATTAAACATTCTTTAGAAGTAGGGAATAACACACTGTTATGTATGATTTTATTCCATGTTTAATGTTCCTTTAGGAAATATCTTCTGTGAGAAATGTAACTTTTTCAGGGAATATACTTTTACGGGAGTAGTATACTTACTATTTCTTAAGGTGAATTTTTATTGAAATTACTTGGTAAGACTCTTATTTTCAAACTAAAGGAAAAATCTCAATTAGGAAGTTTGCTGCTGCTGCTAAGTTGCTTCAGTCGTGTCCGACTCTGTGCGACCCCATAGACGGCAGCCCACTAGGCTCCCCCGTCCCTGGGATTCTCCAGGCAAGAACACTGGAGTGGGTTGCCATTTCCTTCTCCAGTGCATGAAAGTGAAAAGTGAAAGTGAAGTCGCTCAGTTGTGTCCGACTCTTCGAGACCCCTACCAGGCTCCTCCATCCATGGGATTTTCCAGGCAAGAGTACTGGAGTGGGGTGCCATTGCCTTCTCCGATTAGGAAGTTTAACCTCAGTCAAATATCTCATTTAATATTCTTGATCATTCATACTAGACTCTAGACTCTAGGGTTTTTTTTTTTTTTTTTTTTTTTGGGTTTTTGGGAGTGACAGTTCATGGGT
>NW_011495014.1:6520509-6545329 GCF_000754665.1 Bison bison bison
GTTCATTGGAAGGACTGATGCTGAAGCTGAAACTCTAATACTTTGGCAATCTGATGCGAAGAACTGACTCATTGGAAAAGAGGATGATGCTAGGAAAGACTGAAGGCAGGAGGAGATGGGGACGACAAAGGATGAGATGGTTGGATGGCATCACTGACTCAATGGACATGAGTTTGAGTAAACTCCAGGAGTTGATGATGGACAGGGAAGCCTGGCATGCTGCAGTCCATGGGGTCACAAAGAGTCGAACATGACTAAGTGACTGAACTGAACTGACTGAGATAGTGACACTCACTTTGTCAAGTTATAAAATGTAGGTCAAATACATTGGTTGAATAGATGTAAGTGGACCTTGTCAACGTAAAAGAACCTTAAGAACAGAGTTGAGATTGAACTGACAAATTACTAAATCAAAATGCTTCATATTTCATGATTGTTGACAAGACCTCTATATGTCATCTCTGTCTGTAAAATGACTAAAAGCTCTACTAGTCAAGATCATATAAAGTCAAGGAGTTGTACAAGGATATCCTCAAATTTCAATGTTTTAATGCCTTCCAAGGACAAAGCATCTTTGAGCATTTTTGTTCCTTGAATGTCAGAAACAAGATGGGTAAAAATCAATGATCAGTAGCATTTACTACTCTTGCAGGGTGTTGGGATCTGCATCTTAGCAGAACTGCCCTGTCAGGCTTTTTTTCTGGAATCACAGGTCATTGTGGTAACTAAAATACTGTAAATTAAAATAAAACTGTATGGGTGAAACTAAAATTGTCAGAACAGACCTGGTGAGAATGTGATGATTAGAGCTAGGAAGGACTGGGAACACTTGCCTGGTAGGGAATCTTGTTTGTCTGGAAAAAACTTAAATACAGTGAATAAAAAGGGAAAATACCAGAACCATGGAGGTGAAAAAGGTTGGTGTTTAATCTTAAAAGTTTGTATGGGCAGCAGTTACATATCTTAAAGAAACTATTAAAAATTAGCATTTGTTTAATCCAGTAAGAATGATATCATTTTCCTTAGCAATTTGTAACTTGGGACTAACCAATATGTAACTAACCAATATGGTGTTTTAAATCTTCTGTGATTTGGGATATAAGTAGTCAGATGTGTTTGTCAGTTTTTAAAACATGACAGTTCAGTTCAGTCGCTTAGTCGTGTCCAACTCTTTGCGACCCAATGAACCACAGCATGCCAGGCCTCCCTGTCCATCACCAACTGCCAGAGTTTACCCAAACTCATGTTCACTGAGTCCATGATGCTATCCAACCATCTCATCCTCTGTCATCCCCTTCTCCTCCTGCCCTCAATCTTTCCCAGCATCAGGGTCTTTTCAAATGAGACAGCTGTTCGCATCAGGTGGCCAAAATATTGGAGTTTCAGCTTCAACATCAGTCCTTCCAATGAACACCCAGGACTGATCTCCTTTAGGATGGACTGGTTGGATCTCTTTGCAGACCAAGGGACTCTCAAGAGTCTTCTCCAACAGCACAGTTCAAAAGTATCAATTCTTCTGTTCTCAGCTTTCTTTATAGTTCAACTCTCAAATCCATACATGACTACTGGAAAAACCACAGCCTTGACCAAAGAGACCTTTGTGGACAAAGTAACATCTCTGCTTTTTAATATGCTGTCTAGGTTGTTCATAACTTTCCTTCCAAGGAGTAAGCGTGTTTTAATTTCATGGCTGCAATCACCATCTCCAGTGATTTTGGAGCCCAAGAAAATAAAGTCAGTCACTGTTTCCCCATCTATTCGCCATAAAGTGGTGGGACCGGATGCCATGATTTTAGTTTTCTGAATGTTGAGCTTTAAGCCAACTTTTTCACTCCCCTCTTTCATTTTCATCAAGAGGGTTTTTAGTTCTTCTTCACTTTCTGCCATAAGGGTGGTGTCATCTGCATATGTGAGGTTATTGATATTTCTCCCGGCAATCTTGATTCCAGCTTGTGCTTCTTCCAGCCCAGTGTTTCTCATGATGTACTCTGCATAGAAGTTAAATAAGCAGGGTGACAATATACAGCCTTGACGTACTCCTTTTCTTATTTGGAACCAGTCTTGTCTAACTCGGTGAAGCTAAGCCATGCAGTGTAAGGTCACCCAAGAAGGACAGGTCCTGGTGGAAAGGTCTGACAGAATGTGGTTCACTGGAGAAGGGAATGGCAAACCACTTCAGTATTCTTGCCTTGAGAACCCCATGAACAGTATGAAAAACATGACAAGGGGGTGTTTTTGTGAGGATGATGTTTTTCCTATTTCTTCATTGATTAGTGTACCAGCTCAGTTAGTAAAGAATCCTCCTGCAATGTAGGAGACCCTGGTTTGATTCCTGGGTTGGAAAGATCCCCTAGAGAAGGGAACAGCTACCGACTCCAGTATTCTGACCTGGAGAATTCCATGGACTATACAGTTTGTGGAGTTGCAAAGAGTCAGACATAACTGAGTGACTTTTACTAAAAACCAATGACTTCTGGGTATCAACATTTGGGAGATATGGTGAATCCAACAATTATGTGGAATTTGAAGTAGAAAAAGAGAAAATGGCTCTTCTTGTAGTAATCCATTTCACCAGAATTTAGGTAAATGTGAAATGGACTGTGTAATTTTGTAGCAGAGGGAGTTTCAGCTTCAACATCAGTTCTTCCAATGTGACAAATTACAACTAATTTTGTCACATTAGTACTAATATATGTGAAGAAATATTATAAAATACATTCTCTTTAGACATACTTCTTGATAATGTGTCTTACTGTTTGTTCTGTGATTAAGGTTTTTATGAATGACATTCTGGAGGGGCACAATGTAAATTCTAAGAACTTCTTTATAGTGAGTCATTCTTATTTTTATGTTTGTTGTCATTGTTGTCAGTTTGCTCCAAACTACTAAAATTTTGGCCCCCTTATAGTGTCTGTTGATGTACCAGGTCACTGCATGAAAATGTTGTGTACTTTTAATTTTTAATACCAATGATATGATGACTCTGGTATCCTAGTCATTGAGCTTACACTTAGATTGCAGTTCTCAACCAAGTTTCATTTATATTAGTAAGTTAGTGTTCTGTCATTTTCCCTTTTCCCGTTTGCTAGCATTCTATATTATCTGATGTAATTTTGATTTCAAAAATAGCTTCAGATTTGTCTTCCTTATTTAATCTCGAGTGCATGCTAAGTTGCTTCAGTCTTGTCTGACTCTTTGCAACCCCTTGGACTGTAGTGCCAGGCTTCTCTCTCCATGGAATCTTCCAGGCAAGAATACTGGAGCGGGTTTCCATGCCCTCTTCCAAAGGATCTTCCAAGCCCGAGATCAATTCTGCATCTCTTCTGTCTCCTGTATTGGCTGGAGGGTTCTTTACGACTAGTGCCACCTGGGATGCATTCAGTTTTTTCTGTTGTTGTTGTTCTTTTTGTTCTTTTTTCTCTTTCCTTTCCTTTCCTTTTGCTTTTCATTATGTTATTATTTAGGAACTATTCTTTCTAGAGCTTCATTTAAATGATTAATTTGGGTGAATAAACACTCAAGGCATAAAATGCAAAATGCTAAAAGCAATATAAAAAATGCTCTCACATCTGTTCTCCAGCCATCAAGTTCCACTTGCTGAAAGTTACCACCTATAACAAGTTACAGAGAGATTTAGATGATAGACTCTATCATCTAGAAAGAAGGAAGGAGGGAGAGGAAAGGAAATTACAGAAGTTGACAGGATCAATCAATGAAATCATATGTCACAAACAAGAGATGTCTCTTTGCTCAGTTTCAAATGTACTGTCAACCATAAAGTTTCTGTCTCTGCTCTCTTTTCTAGTAGCAAGTTAATACCATGGGGCAGTGTGGTGAAAGGATGGAAGCCTAAAATGAAAACATCTGTACTGTGTAATCATACAGTTAGTTGAATTGCAGATAATTTGTCTAAAATGTTATTCTGTCCTCTCTGAAAAAAATTATTTTTTTTAAATTTTGTTCTCAAGAGGAAAAAGGAAAGAAGAAAGAAGAAAAAAAGAAAATATTTTGTTTTTACCAAGGAATGAAATATGAAAGGTATAATATGCCAAATAGTGTAGTTAACAAAAAGGATAAAATGTACAAAATATGTTGATGCAATTAATAAACAGATTTAGTTAACAGTTAACTTCTAAAAATAAGAAAAAATAGTTTTTAAAAAAATTTATACTCAATAAAGAAAGTAGAGATAAATTTATACAATCTTTAAAAATACAGAAATGAAAAAAAAATAAAAAAAATAAAAATACAGAAATGAAGTGAGAGGAAGCCCATTTTACTATTATTCTATTAACAAATACAGGATCAAAATTAAAAGAAAAATTAAAACAATTTCTTCCCTCTGTCACTCTTATACACATTGCTCTGGACCATTTTTAGGTCATCTTAATCTTAACTATTCAGACCACTCCTGGTTCCGGGTCCTTTCATTCTTTGAATCTGTGTCTCAGTGACACAGTCACCCACAGATGTGGCTTTCAGGCTCAGAGCATCTGTCATAATTTGGACCTTTGAAGCTACCTCTTGTTCTTGAAGACAGCGTTTGGAATTCTCTATTCAATCACTTTGAACTTTGGTTATCCCATCACAAGTGATAAAGTAAATATGTTTCCAAAACAAAGTTAAATCCAACCATCCTCTGCATCCATAAATCTTTTTCACAGGCAATAAGATTGCTTCAAAGAAAATAATTTTAGCTGTAAGAAAACAAGAATTTTTAATCTTTAAACTAGGTTTTAGAATCTTATACATATCCCACTTTGCTTCAAGGAAATCTGAGGATATTTTATAAGTGGAGCTAACGTATGAAAGTACCTTGAAAAATGTGAAGTGTTCTGTAAAGTTTATATAAATGTAAACACCATTGTTTTTATGGTATGTGTTGATAGTTATCCCTGTTTCTTCAGAAGGTCACCATAGAGATTATGAAAGTTCAGATTTTCATTCTGAAAATTTGTAAGCTGAAATCAATTAAAACTTGACTAACATGGAATTAGTCCTTTACATGTTTGTAAAATAGTAGTGATAGAGGTACAAAATAAATAACATGCAGCACCAATATATATATAACAGAGCATGTGGAATGTAACATTATATATTAATAAAAATATATAATGACCCTATTTAATATGTAATAAAAATACATAACAAATTAAAAATTATTTTGCTTTGTTTTTTAACTTACCATTAACATACCATATGCATCATGTAACCATACCAGTATGCTGTTGTGTAATACCAACACCCTTCCTCTGAAGCATTGCTTGAATTTTACCTTGAGAATATTCAGTTAACTTATGTCTGGTATGCATGACCAATTCATCATCAAAAATTTTTTTTATTAATAATTTATTTTAATTGGAGGATAATTGCTTTACAGTATTGTGTTGGTTTCTGCCATACATCAACATGAATCAGCCATAGGTGTACATATGTCCTCTTTCTCTTGAACCTCCTTCCTACCTTCCACTCCATCCCATCCCGCTAGGTTGTCCCAGAGCACCGGTTTGAGCTCCTTACATCATATAGCAAATTCCCACTGGCTAGCTATTAGGTTGGTGCAAAGGTAATTGTGGTTTTTCATTGTTGAACTTTGCTGTTTGATGTTGGAATGCATTCTTAAATAAATGTAAATATGCTATGCACCATTTTAATGTACATTTCTTGCATTCCTTGCCAATTATTTATTACTTGCTATTTATATTTATTTTAGACTAGGGAAATGATATTAGATAAAAAGCAAATTTAAGCAATTTTTTTTTATTCAAGTTCAAAATGAGTAGTACAGCAATGGAGGCAACTCACAACATCAACAATGCATTTGGCCCAAGAACTGCTAACGAACATTCAGTGCAGTGGTGGTTCAAGAAGTTTTGACAAGGAGACGAGAGCCTTGAAGATGAGGAGCACAGTGACTGTCCATGGAAAGCTGACAGTGACCAATTGAGAGCAATCATCGAAGCTGATCATCTTACAACTACAGGAGAAGTTTTCAAAGAACTCAGTATCAATCATTATATGGTCACTTGCCATTTGAAGAAAATTGAAAAGCTGAAAAAGATTGATAAGTGGATGATTCATGCTGCTGCTGCTGCTGCTTAGTCACTTTCAACTTTGTGCGACCCTATGGACTGTAGCCTGCCAGGCTCCTCTATCCATGGAGTTCTCCAGGCACGAATACTAGAGTGGGTTGCCATGCCCACCTCCAGGGGATCTTCCTGACCCAGGAATCAGAGCTGGGTCTCCTACATTGCAGGTAGATTCTTTACTGCTGAGCCACCAGGGAAGCCCGGGTGCCTCATGAGCTGAACGCAAACCAAATACATCATCGTTTTGTAGTGTCATCTTCTCTTATTCTATGCAACAACAGCAAACCATTTCTCAAACGGATGGTAACATGAGATGAAAAGCAGATTTTATATGACAACTGACATCTTAGTGGTTAGACTATGAAGAAGCTCCAGAGCCCTTCCCAGAGCCAAACTTGCATCAAAAAAAGTTCATGGTCACTGGTGGTCTGCTGCCAGGTCTGACCTACGACAACTCTCTGAATCCCAATGGAACCATTATATCTGAGAACTATGCTCAGCAAATCGTTGAAATGCACTGAAAACTGCAATGCCTGCAGCCGACATTGATCAACAGTAAGGGCCCAATTCTCCATGACACAGCCAACCGCATGTCACACAACCAATGCTTTAAAAGCTGAATGAATTGGGCTACGAAGTTCTGTCTCATCCACCATATTCTCCTGACCTCTCACCAACAGACTACCACTTCTTCAAGCATCTCAAGAGCTTTTTGCAGAGAAAATGCTTCCACATTTTCTCCAAGAAAATGCTCGGAGGCAGAAAATGCTTTCCAAGAGTTCATCAAATCCCAAAGCATGGACTTTTATGCTACAGGAATAAACAAACTTCTTTATCATTGGCAAAAATGTGTTGCTTCTACTGATTCCTCTTTTGATTAATAAAGATGTTTTTGAGCTTAGTTATAATGATATAAAATTCACGGTCCAAAACCACAGTTACTTTTGTAACAGCCTAGTATTTTACGTATGGTAATGTATATGTTTCAATGCTACTCTCTCAGTTTGTCCCACCCACTTTCCTCCAGTGTGTCCACAAATCTGTTGTCTGTGTCTGCATTGCCAATGCTGCCCTGGAAATAGGCTCACCAGTGCCATCTTTCTAGATTCCATATATATGCATTAATATACTATTTGTTTTTCACTTTCTGACTTATTTTACTCTGTATAAACCTAGGCTCTAGGTTCATCTACCTCATCTGAACTGACTCAGACTAATTCCTACTTATGGCTGAGTAATATTCCATTGTATATGTGTACCAAATCTTATTTATCCATTCATTTGTCAATGGACATCTAGGTTGATTCCATGTCCTAGCAATTGTAAATAGTGCTGCAGTGAACATGGGATACATGTGTCCTTTTCAATTATGGTCTTTCTCAGTGTACATGCTAAATAGTGGGATTGTTGGGTCATATGGTAGTTTTATTCCTAATTTTTTAAGGAATCTCCATACTGTTCCCCATAGTGGTTGTATCAATTTACATTCCACCAACAGTGAAAGAAGGTTCCCTCTCCAAAATTTATTATTTATAGATTTTTTTAATCAAAAAGTATATTTGAAGTCTATAATATACAAGATTCAGAAAGAATTCCAAAAAATTCATGTCCTTGAGAGGATTTCAAACCATCATACAGAGCAAACTAATAGTTCAAAGCCCAGAACAGTGCTTCATGGATACACAGTGACCACAAGAGCTATAGCATTTCTTGGCAGGTCTTGGGAAGGTAACAGAAAGAGAAAAGGAAATTCCCAATGAGGCACTAGAGTTACACAGAAAAATGTTGAGGGGATGCTCCCAATGACCAGCCCTTGCATAGGACTATGACTGGACCTGGAGTGCTTTCATTGTCTCCAAAGAAAAGACTTAGAAAAACTTTATGCAGGATCTAACACATGATATCTCAGTCACCCTTAATAGCGCAAGATGGTCCCCACTGGTGCAATGGCATAAATGTTTAAAAAATTTAAACTAGCAACTAGAAAAAAAAAAGAGACATGGTGCCCCAGGTAGTAGGGCAAAAGTAGAGAGCATCTAGGTGCATGTGGCTGGCAATCCAGATGTTGGAGACAAAGTAAAAGTGTGATGGTGAGAAAGTATCTGAGGATCTGTAGTGACAGCACTTAGAAAAGGCAGTAGACAGTTGGGATGGGATGAATCAGCTGGAAGGTGGGTCTCAGCCATTTAGCAGAATGTCTCACAGCCTTTGAGACAGGAAATGAGGTGAATGTAGTAACAAAGAAAGTTGGAGCCAAGAACAGGCCTGCCTACAGAGGCGGTCTGGAAGAGGAATCAAAGAAAGTCATCAAGGCAAAAGTGCATTTCTAAGAACTGGAACATACAGGGCAGAGGAAGCCCGAGGCTCCCAAAGAAGATGGGCGTCTGTATTTCAGAAGGACCAGAATGCCAGCAGGCATGGAGAGATGAGGGAAGTTGAGCTCATGTGCAGAAACAGAGGCAGAACTATGTCCCTCAAGGCAGGAATCTGATGGGGAGGGATTTGGGAGCAGGAACTGGGCTGGGTCTGATTTAGACCTGATGAAATCAGTGTTCTGCTTTTACCAAATTGAGCATAGATGGGTTGAAGGCAGGTAGACAACTTGATTATTTGGGTCTCAATAAGAGAGGGGTGGAAATTAAGATGCATTAGATGTTATTTTATATTCATTATTTCTCTTAGCCTCTTTGGAGCCCACAGGAGGTAAATGTTTCCCTCATTTTCTGGATTAGTCTCAGTAAGACTAAATTACTTAACAGCCAGACAAATAATAGAAAACAGGGCAGACGGGGCTCTAAGCTTCATCTTTAACATTTGTCCACTGTGCTGTGTTGGCACTGACTTGGTTCGAGTGTTTCCTTTAGGGTTCTTTTTTGCTCGGAACAACTGGGTCAGATTAGGCAGCATTCTGCATGAAGCTAATGGAGTGTCGAGGCCTCCTGACTGAGTCAGAAAGCCTTTGTCAGCAAGTTCTACAGAACCCTGACTAAATGAAAACTACCAAGGCAAGCTCATCCTTTGAGAAATGTCAAAAGTTATAGGGCACTGATCATCTTAACATATAAAAGAGGTGTTTCTCTGTGCTAAAGAGCACTGTGGGGACGGATTGCTTGGTAGTCAACTAAGGAGGTCCACCAAGACCTCACTCAGCAAAGAGTCACATGCAGAGGGAGGAGGGACTTTGTAAAAGTGAACCAACAGCACGGTTTTATTAATAGGTGTATATGTAGGTAGGTACACATACACACATGTACACACACAAACACATATTGCCAGAATTGATGGTGGCTTGGCTACTAGCTTTTATGCTTAGAATTTTACAAAAGGGATTTATTATAGAAATACTCTACTTCATGGAAGCAGGGACTAAGTAGAGTTATTCCATTTTTACAACTCTTTTCAAAAGCTACGCAATGTAATCCTGAGTTGGACTCTCTTGACCTTACAGTAAAAGTGCAGTAATGGGTAGGCAAGCAAAAGGTTTTAGATCCAGGCAGTGAAGTTGCAGAGTGTGTTTGTGATTCACTTTGAGTATTATTATTCTCATCTCTGATGTTGTTGTTTAAATCAGTCATTAATATCATTTGCTTTACATACAGTGTGTGATCATCAAAGCATTATTTTCAAGTGTCAATCTATTTAGTCTTTGTACATATTTTCCCCATGTGGAATCTTAATTAATTTACTATACATAGCTCAAATGTCTCTATTTTCTTTCTCACCTGAATGAGAGCAGGACCTTGACACCTCTGTGTGTTATTTCTGAGAATCCCTGGGTACTCAGACCTTCACAATGCCCTGTGACCATGTCTCATTGCCTCCTTCCTTTTCCTGATGATCACACTTTTTGCCTTTCACTGGTCACAAGGCACTGGTCTGTTACTGTTCTGATCCTGGGCCATGAATAGGGTCTCCTGCAAATCTCTTAGCAGCTGCTCCTTTTGGGACTCACAAACCCTCACCTACCACTCTGAGCTCCCATGTAGCTCAGGCAGAAAAAGCCACCTGCTACAGACCAGAAGAACAGTCTCTAGCTCAGCCATGGTTGGGATTGAGTACCTTTTCCTTCACAGGTGCTTTTGATGGGCTCAAAAAAGACTTGAGTCCACACTGAAATATGAGTCTTTAACTCACTTGACCAAACGCCAATCATGCCACACATAATGTGGGCATACTTGCAATGACTTGCTGTGCAAATTTGGGTGGTCCCAGACAAAAACCACATTCTCCAAAACGCTGTACTTCACTAGAAACTGTAACGGATTTCAGTTTTCCTCTGAAAGGACTTCAAAATTTTATCTTGGGCACACTATGTCAAGGATAAATCCATAGGAAGGTGAAAATGGGCTTTATGCTTCGCTGGGAATTTGTATACATTGTCATCTTACTGTTGAATAGAAGACCAAATTCTAGGTCCACAACTGGTTTCAGTGAGATTCTTTCTTTCCAAGCTACAGAGTTTGGAGCATCTTCTTCCCAGAACTATTATAATACTTGGGTTTCTATTTAGTTTTGTTTTTGTAGATGTCTGAACCTATGGATATAATTGGATCATAAAAAGTATACTTTCCCCAAAAAAGCTGCTTTAGTTGCTGAATCCTCAAAATGAGAATATGAGGCTCTAAAGAAAATGTTTAATTATCAGTCAGTACGAGAAAACACAATAAAAATAATGGCATATGAGGAAATAACAGACCTCCTACTAAATCTTTTAGCAATGGTCCTTATCCTATGCCCCTTTGCTTCAGGAAGCCCCAACACCTCTTGCTGTCATTCTTTAAATTCTGAAGGTATTTCCTGATGCTTCCTACCTTCCTCTTATTAACCACCACTGTCCAACACACCCATTTCTCCTGGGATTTTATTTCCTGTTTTTGGGAAACAGTGCATCACCTATGATGGGTGAGCTTAACCGTAAATGGGATTTCCCTGGTGGCTCAGATGGTAAAGAATACGTCTGCAATGAGGGACACTTGGGTTTGATCCCTAGGTTGGAAAGATCGCTGGAAAAGAGAATGGCTTCCCACTCCAATATTCTTGCCTGGAGAATTCCATGGACAAAGGAGCTGGTAGGCTACAGTCCATGGGGTCACAAAGAGTTGGACACAACTGAGCAACTAACACTTTCACTTTTTCACTAACCATAAGTGAATCATTTATCTTCTAAGTAACTTCCAATTGGCAACTCCCTTTTCATTCTATAACCTCTCACTTTTGCTTTATAAGAGCAGTCACCTTGTGTCATTTATTATACAGGACTCCACAAAATCCTCTATTTTGATGTAAATCATATCTGATAGGGACCACAATGAAACAGACATCAAAAGCTATAAGACGGCAGATGTTAGGGGTTTATGCGTAACGGGCAGAAATGGATTTCTTATAATGATACATGCAAAAATTAACCTTGGTTTTTTTTGACAGCTGAAATTAATGTTGATCATGCGCCTCCATTCTATTCAATTAGCAGCTCATTGCGTTCAGAGTTTCCTTGGTCCAGTTCGGATTTAAGTGTGTGATTCCCTCCTTTCTCTTCAAGCCATGTCAGGAGACTTGTCAAGAGTCTTCATCCTCAGCCCAGGCTGGTATCAGTTACCAGAGTTGCACTGTTTTTCTTTTTGTTTGTTTTGTCACCAACATCAATCACAACAGACATCCATCCAAAATGTCCATTCTTTACATACCTAAGTCACTGGCTCACACTAGTCACTCAGCATCCTCCTTTTCCTGACCACAGGCCCTTCAGATCTACTGGCTTTCTCTCACTAACTCTAAGCTCTGCTCAAGGAAAGTTCTATAGGCAGTGAAATGATTGATAGGGTGCTCTGTCAAGGTTGCTTGTCTAGACACATCACAGCCGTTTCCTGCTATTTCATACCATGTGAGACTGATTGTAAGTCTTGCCGTCTCCCAGAGAGGGAGGCACTAGTTCTGTTGGCTTAAAGATCCCCACAAACTAGCTTGAGGAACACGAAAGACAAAGCTCCTTTTCAAAGGCTCACATCAACATCTAAATTTCTTAATCCTGTTCATAACTCTTTATATTTATATATTTACTTTTATTGAAATATAGTTGATGTACAATGTGTTAATTTCTACTGCACAGCAAAGTGATTCAGTTACACACACACCCGCTGAAACATATATATATATATTCTTTAAAAATTCCATTCCATTATGGGTACAGGATATTGAATATAGGTCCTTATGCTATACAGTAGGACTTGTTTATCTGTTCTATATATGATGGTTAACATCTGCTAAAGCCAAACTCCCAATCCATCCCTTTCCCACCCTCTTTCCCACTGGCAACCACAGTGTCTTCTTTTCTTTAATACCTGTCTCCTGTCACTATTCATATTTGTTAATTTTAAAAAGATTGTAAGAAAATTTGATTCTAACCAATCAAAGATTTTTCTATGACTATGGCTTATGATATAAGCTTTACGTTTTGAGTTCTACTAAGTAGTGGCTTTTGATATTTAAAACCATGATTTTGAGGTTTAAAAAGATTACTGTTAAATTATCCATGCTGTGAGTTTTAAAAGTCCATTTCAAAACTCAAAACACTTCATTTCTGTTTACATAATCTTCCCCTGAGGGAAAAAGTGCCTGATGGCTAGTTTTCATGGCAAGGAGGGGTTTCACGTTAAAAAGGATCACAGAGGGGAGAAAAACAGCATAGTTTTTCTTGTTTCAAAACACACCCCACAACACAATGGCAGGGCAATTGCAGTAATAACAGAAAATGAGGACTACATAATAGTGACTTAATGTTTCCAGATTAAAGACATTGCACAAAATCAACATCTATGGCCATTGTCATTTCCTACAGAAAAACACCTTTTGTTATAAAACCACGAAAAGGTCATAACTAAAAATAAAGGACAGTTCTTTCTTTATGGAACATTTTGGGAGGAAAAAGATGCCATATTTTCCTGTTTATATCATTTATCCATATCCAGAGGAATAGAATACAACTTTATCATGGGATGACACAGATCCATGAAGGAATCACTGCTTCTACTCAAGTCAAGTGAAACTTAAATGCTGTCATATTACTGAGTAGCGTTGTTTTGAATTAGACTTCCTAGAATTTATGCTCTCAAGAATTGAGTGGGTTTCATGGTGGGTCAGACGGTAAAGAATCTGCCTGCAGTGAAGAAGACCCTAGTTCGATCCCTGGGTCAGGAAGATCCCCTAGAGAAGGGAATGGCAACCCATTGTAGTATCTTGCCTGGAGAATTCCATGGACAGAGGAACCTAGTAGCCCATGGGGTCACAAAGAGTTGAATATGACTGAGCAACTAACACACACGCACAGTAAAAAAGAACATAAGCTTAAGACTATGAAATACACACATATTCAAACACAAACATTTATCTAAATTTCTGAGTCTCAGTTTACTTATTTGAGAACTGAAAAGAATACTAACTATACATGTGATTGATGTTTATCTTTAAAAATAAGGTAAAGTATGAAAAACACCCACCACATGGTAGTATTCAGTTATTATTAATTTATATACATTTCACTCTAAATTATAAAACTATGGAGGGAACATATATGCCATTTTATATTGGGTTGGTCAAGAAGTTTGTTTGGATTTTTCATAACATCTTATGGAAAAACTTGAACAAACTTCTTGGCCAACCCGATGTAACAACTGGGTATTTTTACCATGCTCTATACTCCTGTTTCTCAAAACATTCAGATTTAGATCACTGGATCAAATATGTCTTCTTTTTTAGGCAGGCAAGAGATAGTTGCTGATGTTGGATAGAATAAAATGGCTAGAGGAACTAGAAAGATGTATGGTTTTCTTAGGCTAAGTTCTGCTGTAATAGAATATGACACCACAATCTCTTATTTTTGCTCATGCTACATACATACACATCACAAGTTTGCTTCAGCTCTGTTCCTTATCCATCTTCTCTCTGGGACCAAAGAAGCATCCACTATCTGGGGAATCCTGATCTCTTGGCTGACGGGGAAATGCAGAGGGCAGAGCCACATGATAGCTCCTAAGGCTTCTGCTTGGAAGTGGCTTATGTCCCAATTCATTGGCCACAGTGAGTTAGTAGCCAAGCCTGATGCCACTGGGTTGAGAAGAAAAAGAATCCTGCAATGGAGAGAGGTAACAAATACGGTGAACGGTAACACAATCTGACAAAGTGGGCAAAAGTAGATGAGTGTCAAGAGGGTAAGGTATTAATATAAACTATAGAGAATGGTGGGCAGTATTGGCAGCTGTCTACTCAGCTCCAATTATTTGCTGCCATGCATGATTATAGACCCAGTGGTGCCAGATAGAGGTTTTCAGAAGAAGCTGAGGACTGGGGACTGCATCTATTCATAATTCTCTGAGTCAAATCCAGCTTCTGGATGGATCCTGGCCCTTTGGAACACTAATACCAGGTATAACATAAGAATATGCCAGGACTGGAAAGAATATACACTCACTGTTGCTAAACACCACATTTTTAAGACAGGTTGGGATCTGGTCTTTTATATAAAAGATTTATATTTCCTAATATCATCAATATATTCAAGTATTTTAAAAACACCATGCCAGACTTATAAAATATGATATGGGCAAAATCTGACTCACTGACCACAGTGTCTGAATATGACGATGCTACAGTTTGGAATCTCTCCACTGTCCTGAACTGGCAGCTTCTGAAATAGGGTATTCATACACACCGTCAGATTGCTACATGATGGATGAGTAGGCTGTTTTCTTGTTCTATTGTCTGGGAATGCCAACTTCTAAGGACCTCATTTTTGTGTGACAGACAAGTCTAGAATGTTTAGATAGAACGTAAAGGATTTTTTCCACCACACAAAACATTTACAATGATAGAATGAATAAAAGTGAACAGTGATCAACTGGTATTTTACATTCTTTCTAAATTTGAATTTGTAAATGTTCATAAAGTCATAATGCAATGGAAATGTAAAAGTTTGAAATTATAAAGATGGCTGGCATCATTATTAATGCAGTTTTATATTTAATGTACCAGAGAAACCATGGCAAAAAAAGTGTGTTAACTGGATGTAAAGCTTGGGCTATCAAACAATTGAAGTTAAACAAAGGCTAGTAGCCGTAATAAGAAATCACTCACAGTAAATTAAAATCAGCTAATTGAATTTCATTTTTCCTTTTATATCTCAAACGATCTTGCATTTTGTGTTTTGAGCATATGGAGATAAAGACCTTCCGTCCTCCATATCTGTCTCTTAGATATCCTAGTCCTTGCTGTGGTCTAAAATTAGAACCACAAAGGCCACATTTGATGTATGAACATTTGGGTAAAGGGGAGACACTGCATTCTATCTATCCTTGTATCTTCATCACCTGGCAAAGTGTATGACACAAAATAGATGCTCAATATCTTATTAGATGAATTCGTATTCAGGATAATATAGATGTTTTTTATCAAAACAACTGCCTCCCCCATTTAATATGCTAAATATTTAACAACATAGATCCTGGAGAACAAGAGTGCAAGTTTAATGTCTTTTACTATTATTGTATTTGGATCTCCTGGCCTGAATGAATGACTGGGTTACTTAAAGATTTTAGCTACATCCTTTAGAGAAGTATTTTAGCTCAGTCTATCTGTCATCTATCATATTATTTGTCTGCCTGTCTTCCTATCTGTATCCTTATGTGTAATAGGCATAATAAAAGTACCAGATGCCTGTACAAAGTTTTTTTCCCATATCCCATCATCTTTTCCAAATCGTACTGTAATTCTTTGAAATGGATGCTAACAATTATAATTTTATAGTTACATATAAGGATATGAAAGTTCAAAGGAACAAAGCCACTTGCTGAGATGAACATATCTTATAACTGAAAACACAAGTCAACAAATCCTTAATTCTATTTCCATTATACGTTGCATTCAGTTTAGCTCTACTTGCTGCTTCAGCTGTTTTGTCACCAAGTCATATCTGACTCTTTGAGACTCCATGGACTGTTACCCACTAGGGTCTTCTGTCCATGGGATTTCCCAGACAAGAGTATTAGAGTAGGTTGCCATTTCCTTCTCCAGGGGATCTTCTCAAGCCAGGGATCGAACCCACATCTCCTTCTTGGCAGGTGGATTCTTTACCACTGAGCCACCAGGGAAGCCTTAATTCTACCTGCTGAATCCCTAATATATGATTTTTATAAACACACACTCTTTAACCAGTAACTAAATAAATGTGAAGCATTGCTTATCCTCATGAGCCTATAAAATTCAAGGGGATATATCCTTCCAAGAAGGATATGAGAAAATAGAGTATTTGTATGTATCAGGTTTTCTTTTTTTTTTTTTCTATATAGATCCTATTGATTTCAGGAGTCTTGGATGATTTTTGGCATTCTAGCTACTTGCATCAGAGGCAAAGTCAAATGTCCTTTTAACTTCTAATATCAGTTCAGGAGAACAACTTCGTACTGAAATAGAAAACGAATGTCTACATCTTCCTCACACACAGTCCCTCTCAGTGGCTGTAGAATCTGATTACTTCAGGGTATCATGCCTACACCACCACTATAATAATTTTCAATATCAACTCATGCTTCAATCTCTGTTCTTTCAAGAAATATTAGAATCATTTGGATCCATGATTTTTAATTTTTTTTTCATATTTTCTATCTCTTTTTATTTAAAATCTTCCAGTTTCCTAAATTCAGCTGTATCTAGTAAGATGTTCACATCACACCTTAACTTTCTTATTTCAGGAACTGTAATATAATTTCCACAAAATATATTTTTTAAATCAGCCTTTCCATGTTCATATTGTCTTGATTTTTTCTATATTTTCAGTTCTGTATTCTATTTATAGTACATTTAAATCTACTTATTTTATAGGCTTGATTTTATTGCTAAAAAATAAAACCATATGATCATCTCAATCGATGCAGAAAAACATTTCAAAAAATATTTCAACACCCACCCAGAATATAAATCAACTACAATTAGAATAAACTTTTCTCAAACTTTAGGCATCTTAAAAAATTTTTTATTGAAGTATAATTGATTTAGAATGTTGTATTAGTTTATGGTATACAGCAAAGTGATTTAGGTATGTGTGTGTATTTTTTCTCATATTCTTTTCCATTATAGCTTATTACAGGATATTGAATATAGCTCCATGTGCTATACAGTGGGACCTGGTTGTCTATCTATTTTATATATAGTAATGTTTGTCTGCTAATCCCAAACTCCTCATTTTCCTGCCCCACCCTGTTTCTGCCTTGATAACCTTGTTTTCTATGTCTGTAAGTCCATTTCTGTTTCATAAATCATTCAAGTCATATTTTTGTTTGTGGTGTTAATATTATTATTCTTAGAGTTTTATAGATAAACTAGCATATAATGTAGAAATAATTTTGTTGTTTTGGAAACCAGGATTCTTGGAGAAATAAACAAGATAGATTTAAGTAAAAAAATGGTAGTACTAAGTTTAAATTGTAAGTTGTCTATATGAACTCATGGTGTTTTTATCTTTTTTAAAAATATTAGACTTCATTCACTAAAAAGCAAACTCTAAAAATAAGGACTAATCCAGCAATGATAAGCTTCTTGCTTAATATTTATAATCTCTAAGGATAATTTCCTACTAAAACAAACCAACATTCCTTGGAGAATGCTGATTTCACTCAGATCTAGAGTGGGGCATGTGAGAGTCATGTCAGAAAGTAAGGAAACTTAAAGCCACTAAGGACATAACAGAAAGACACTGGACCCAACTGATGTGTCTTTGGCTCCCACTAGCCCAAGATAGAACAGTCTAAACAAGAAAAAGGAATCATAATCTCCACAAATTCAAGCATGTTTAAATATGAGTTTATAATAATACTTAAAATCTCATTCACTAGCATTTAAGATAAGTAACTCAATTGCTTTGGAAACTGGAAGACAGAGATAAGACTCAAACACTTATCCCGTTTTTCTGTATTAATTATACCTTTGGTTACCTTCCGTGACCAAGTGATTGATGAGGGTATTAAAAAAAATATTCCAGATAATAAATTAAAAATGAATGATAGAAATAAAATCACATCTTTTGAAATCTCTGTGAAATGAAGGATCTCATCATTGATTATAAATTTTTATATAACAAAAAGAGATGACCGAATATCTCATATCTCCTGATTAAAGCAAACTACAGTGCCTAAGAAGTAGTAGTACAAAAAACTGGAAACTGACACCAGTCAGTCTCTGAATCTCATGATCTAATCATCTATTTACAGAAAATATAGGTGACAAAGAAGCATGAAAAAACAGCATCATACCCAACTATGGAAAATTCTAAGAAAAAATGACCCAGTTTAAAAAAAAAAAATATATATATATATAAAGCAATAAAAAGAGGGTTCTAGGTGTATAAATTAAAATTTATAGTTTAAAATCGGTAGATCAAAAGAGATAAGATATAAACATACTAAATGCAGTGACTGGACTTTATTGTATCTCAATTCAAAGGACTTAAAAATCTGAAAAGCTTGTATCTTGATGGGATATATAAGAAATACTGATAATTTGTGTAAGCATCATAATAATGTTGTAGTTTTTAAAGAAAATATTTTAGAAATAAGCATGGAAATATGTGAATATGGAATATGTTAAATATTGAAGTAGGAAGCAATAATCAATGTGAAATAGCATATCTATATGTTCATTTCTAAATAAAATATTGCCAATAGCAATCTGTATTTGGATTATGAAATCTTGTCTAAATCTTTCCGTGTTATCAGAAACCTTTGAAATAATCTTCTAATCAAAATACAATTAAATTGAGAACACCACACTTACGGCTAAATTTGGGGTTTAAGCTTTCTTTTTCAAATTGCAGAAATGTTCATCAGCAAGCTGTTGGCTAATGTGACCTTAGCTTTTCAGAAGACATTCCAAAAATAAAACACACTTTCAGTGAGTCATGAAAAAAAAAAAAGTATCTTCCAGGGATGTTCCATGGGATTTAACCCTTCCCTTCAATTCAGTCAGGTGCCACTATATCTATTTCTATATATTCCTTTTTAATGCTGTGTGTTACACAAACATACACAGTGAAAACGTACATATGTTAATTGATCTAGCAAATCACCTATTTTTCTCAGCTAGCAAGATTTTAGACAGGGAGAATTTACCATATTTCGGTGTTACCTATTACTCCAAAGTTGTTGATTTTCAAACTTAAACTAGAGTTATTAGAAAAATTTTAATTCTGTTTCAACTGAATCTTTATCAAATACAGCATCTTTCCAGTAAAACCTAATAAGGACTTGTATTTGAAACTGTGTGAATTGGCCCTTAATTATAACATTAGAATTAAGATGTTAATGTTCTTTTATGTACTCTATATTTCTTTTAAGAAGTCCTTCTCCACTCCTGGGCCAAGGACATTATCTCTTTCTAATTATACTTTTACCTCTTACATTTGGGTTTTAAAATCCATACAGAGACCATTTCTGAATATGCAATAAACAAGACTTGTTTGTTTCCTCCAGCAATGGTATAAAAAGACAAATCTAAAAAACAAACAAAAAACAACTGACAAACAAAAAAAAACCAAAAGTAAAACAAACTCACAGATACAGAGAACAGATAAGTGGTTACCAGAGGGGAAGGGGGTCGGGAGGGATGAGCAAATGGGTGAAGATCAACTGAATGGTGATGGATGGCAACTAGAATTGTGGTGGTGATCACTTTGTATAGTTTATAGGTGTTGAACTGTAATGCTGTACACCTGACATATATACATATATGTTTTTATAAACTTGAAAGGAACCATTCAAACAAAGGTTGTTAGTACAAGGGGAGGAGTGTGGTAAGTCAGGATGACAAATTCAGGTAGACCATTTTTTGTCTATTTATTTGTTTGTTTTTTCTTGAACTTGAGGATGTTGATTGAAAATAGCAAACAATTTGGGTTAGTGAGTAGGTTGAAGTCATGGTTTAGTATTTAGTCTTTAACCCACATATTCCTATTTAAAAAGCAGGGTTACAAAAATTAGGGTTTTCACTCCATCTGTTTTAAACTGGTACTTGCATAGTCAGGGTGTTCCTTTTAATATCATAAAATGCTTCTTGCTAAAACATGATGAAATCTTTATTCCTCAGAAAATAGAGATATTTTGTGGTATATTAGAAAATAATAGACTACAACTCAGTTCACTTAAAAATAATCTTCTTGCAAGTATCCTTGGTTATTTAGCATTTTGATATATCAACCTTTTAGAATGCACTCGGGTTTAAATATCTCATTCATCAAGAAAAGATAGAAATCTCTATCACTTACACATTTAATTGTAGGCACTGAAAATAAACTATGTAACTTTACCATGTTTCATGCAGACTTACTACATTTTCTTAAAGTTAAGTGAGGATAGATATTAACATTACAAGGGTTTTTACTATAAGTTTTTTTGAAATAGCAAGCTCACACTAATGCACTGGATAAAAGAATGTCTAGGACTGAAAGAGATTATGATGATTAGTCCTGCATTCACATTGACAATGTAGAAACTGAGGTGCAGAACAGTTAGGTATCTTCTCTGAGATCTATAGCAAGTCTGTTTCCAATTTGGCAGAAGAATTTGTGTCTCCTGATGTACCCTCTTTTCAGTGAGAGTGATGTTATCACTGAATTTGAAGACAGGTGGGAGATAATAGACCTTTTTTAATCATTTTTTAAGAATTTTGAATATTTTTATTTATTCTGAGCATTTGGGGAAGGGAATGTTCAGGTTAATTGAGTGTTACCAGCTATTATATATATTATATGTTTATTATATATAATAAATTTGCAAATAATTAGAACATAAAATACTCTTGATGTAAAATTATATTTTATTTTATCTTTTAAAATGATTTAGAAAAGACTTAGGTAATTGTAATCCTTTTAAAACATCATTATAAATATAATTTTTAAATATTGAAATTTACCCTATATAAAGCTAGCAGATAATTAGATTGAACCTTAGCAAGTATGTGACATTCCCTACAAGTCTTATATAAGAGAAAGCCATGAACATACTAGTTGAACAGTATGGAAAGGAATACACTAAAATACGAAATTCGACCTTCAAACAATCTCAGTTCTTTAATCCCTACTCTTTAGAAGTAACTATATTTTCTTAGGTGTCCTTCTAGATAAATTTTTAAAACAAGCAATATATTTTTAGAGTAGTTTTAGGTTCACAGCAAAATTGTGGTGATAGTACATAGATTTTTCCTATACCTCCTGCCCCTACACATGCATAGCCTTCCCCATTATCAACATCCTCTACCAGAGTGGTAATTTGTTACAAGTGTAGAGTCTACACTGACATGTCATACTCTCCCAAAGACCATAGTTTACATTAGAGTTCACCCTTGGTGTTACATTCTATGAGTTTGTACCAATGTGTAATGCCATTTATCTACCATTATAGTATCATCAGACGTAGTCCACTGCTCTAAAAATCCTCCATGTTCCAGCTGTTCATAATTTCCCCAACCCCCCCACCCCCCACCAACTTCTGGCAACTATTAATCTTTTGTGTCTATATAGTTTTTCTTTCCCAGAACCAATTTCTTTTCTGTATTTAAAATTTTATGACATTCTGACTATTGAAATTGGGTTTCTATATGGTATGCCAGAAACATATCCACTGGGCAAAATGAAGTTATCCACCTACCTAGTTAATATGATTTTATACAGAGTAACCGAAAATATATCCATAAGCAGAATCACAGGCATTTGAAATTAAAGGATACATATAAATTGGAGAAAAACATGTTTTATTCTAAACTCTCTATATATTAAGTAAAAATAGACTGACATTTTTTAATATAAATCAAACATATGTAATTTAAACATCTAAATGAGTGTTGTTCCAAATAAAGTCAGTACCATAGTTCCTGTTATACTACAACATTCAAAAGGAGTCTCACAGTGCTTTTTTGAAAGTTCTTCCAGAGACACTTTATGAGCAATCAGTGAAAAAGGGAGTCTCATTATGTTCTAGTCACATCACTTTTTTGATGAAAAATTCATAAGATCAGCTTGTTCATATCATGTTCCCCACAGTGGGCTTTAAATGACTTCTGGCTGTTTCCGAGACCATGCCTACTCTCAATACATAAAAATATCCATTACTGAGTATATTAAAGTTAAATTTTCACAAGTTCTGAAGGTAATGGCTAAGAGTTGTAAGAAACATGTTTGAACAATGGTCAAGTCACTGAGTCAGTGCACTGCTTGCCAAGTAGTTGATTTTGAGGTGGAAACGTTACTTAGAAGTATACTACCTGTTATGTTTCATTTAACAAGTCACAATTACTTCTCAGGAACAGAGCAGATTTTGTTAAATGTGACACAGAGTTTTAAGATCAGGTATCAGTGTCAAGAGGTTATAAAGCTTCTTTTATATGTCAGTTAAAGAATTTCATTCTTTAAAGATCATCTTTAAAACTGTTGTCCTTTTCAGGTACTACTGAATTCATTCTCCATGAACAGCTATTATCTCACTCATCTATTCATTTAGATGCTAGGAATATAGCTAAAACAGGCACTTACCTCCTAGTGGAAGAAGCTGGCAATAAACACCAAAGTATAAAATACAAGGTCAGGTAGCAAGAATGTCTATGAGGAAAAATTAAGATAAGAGTCTACTGGGGGACACCATTTTAGACAATGTGATCAGAAAGTTTGCTTTGAGTGGTTGACAAATGATCACCTATCTGAATGCGCACAGTTGAAATTACTGGAGGTAATTTTTTCCCCACAGCTTTCCTACTGGAGGTAACAATTGCAAACAAAGGTCCTGAAGACCTTAAGAACAACCAGGTGCCAGTGAGGCTGATGAGGAGAGAGCAGGGGCTGGTAGTAAGAGCTCCTTTCAGAATTCTGTATAGGAAAACAATTAATGCCCTGGACCCATGTATTAGCTCCATCAGTTATTATCTGTGTGCAATTTGCTTCACCTCTGCAGGTCTTGAAACCTAGCTGTCCCAAATAAAAATAAGCACAACACCATCTAATGGATGTGGCAAGTAAAGAAGAGAACACAGCATTGGACAACATAGATCACTGATGATGTATCTAATGAAGGAAGAGAGAGTAGAGACATGAGGTTGGGTCTTTCTAAAGCAAAAAGAGTTAAATATCTGTTCACCTATTGAAAAGGGAATGCATAAAAAAATTAACTTTCCGGCTTGAGCTAATGACTAGGGGTTTCCATAGCTATTTCTTTCAACACCTTTTGCAAATAGCTATCATTTACTTGCTTTTAGATTTAGCTCCCTAGTGCACCTTCCAAGGTGCATATCAGCAACCTCAGAAATGCAGATGATACCACTTTAATGGAAGAAAATGAAGAGGAACTAAAGAGCCTCTTGATGAAGGGGAAAGAGGAGAGTGAAAAAGCTGTTTTGAAACTCAACATGAAAATATATATATATATATGGTGATGATGACTTCCAGTCCCATCACTTGATGGCAAATAGGTGGGTAAAAAGTGGAAGCAGAGACAGATTTTATTTTCTTGGGCTCCAAAATCACTGTGGACAATGACTGCACCCATGAAATTAAAAGATACTTACTCCTTGGAAGAAAAGCTGTGACAAAACTAGACAGCATGTTAAAAAGCAGAGACATCACTTTGCTGACCAAGTCCATATAGTCAAAGCTATGGTTTTTCCAGTCGTTATGTATGGATGTAAGAGTTGGATCATAAAGAAGGCTGAGCACCAAAGAATTGTTGCTTTTGAACCGTGGTGCTGGAGAAGACTCTTGAGAGTCCCTTGGATTGCAGGAGATCAAACCAGTCAATCCTAAAGGAAATCAATCCTGAATATTCATTGGAAGGGCTGTTGCTGAAGCTGAAGCTCCAAGATTTTGGCCACCTGATGTGAAGAGTTGGCTCATTGGAAAAGGCTCTGATGATGGAGAAGACTGAAGGCAAAAGCAGAAGGGAACAAAAGAGGATGAGATGGTTAGATAGCATCACTGACTCAATGGACATAAATTTAAGCAAACTGTGGGAGATAGTGGAGAACAGAGGAGCCTGGGTTCCACAGTCCATAGGGTCGCAAAGAGTCAGACATGACTTAGTGACTGAACAACCTTTAGTGCAAGATGTTTATAAAAACAAATTTAAAGAATTTTTATGCCTTTTTTTCAGAAACACATTAAGTATTTTGTTTGTTAAAAGAAAACTTTCTAGAGCACAGAAACATAAATATAATAAAAAAACAATTATCATAGTTGTAATCAGAATATACCTTTCCATATGATGAGTAAATCATGTAAATATTAGTAAATTTAGCCACTTGCAGTGATTTAATATTGTAGTAAAGATTTGATCATATTTCATGACTTTTTTTTACATTGGACTTCTTAGTTTATCTCAATTTTATATTACTGTATGGTTCAAAGTCGGAGAAGGCAATGGCACCCCACTCCAGTATTCTTGCCTGGAAAATCCCATGGATGGAGAAGCCTGGAAGGCTGCAGTCCATGGGGTCACTGAGGGACTGAGCGACTTCACTTTCACTTTTCACTTTCCTGCATTGGAGAAGGAAATGGCAACCCACTCCAGTGTTCTTGCCTGGAGAATCCCAGGGACGGGGGGGCCTGGTGGGCTGCCGTCTATGGGGTCACACAGAGTTGGACAGGACTGAAGTGACTTAGCAGCAGCATGGTTCAAAGTGGATCTAACTTCAATTTTTCTTTCAAAGACACA
>NW_011495014.1:6545429-6547283 GCF_000754665.1 Bison bison bison
TTCAAAGACACAATATAGCTCATTCCTAAGTTGAAAATCAGTCTCTTTCAAACACTAATGTATAAAAATCGGTTATATATGTTTTTGGACTTCGATTCTGTTTCTTTCAACTGTCATTTCCTGAGCCAGTATGACATTATTCAATGATTTGATATTAAATATAAACATATGTGATATATAAGGTTATAAGGTTTAAATATATTGTAGGAAATTTTAATTATTTAATTAATTTATTTAATTAAAATATAGATTATTGCTTCTTAACATAATTTTCTTGTTTAATTGTTGCCTATTGTATTTCCAGATGAAGTTTATATTATTTTATCAACCTAAAAAAGTATTTTGAAGGGCTTCCCTGATAGCTCAGTTAGTAAAGAATCTGCCTGCAATGCAGGAGACCCAAGTTCAATTCCTGGGTCAGGAAGATCTGCTGGAGAAGGGATAGGCTACCCACTCCAGTATTCTTGAGTTTCCCTTGTGGCTCAGCTGGTAAAGAATCTGCCTGCAATATGGGAGATCTGGGTTCAGTCCCTGGGTTGGGAAGATCCCCTGAAAAAGGGACAGTTAAACCTGAAAAAGTATTTTGAGAGCTTTTTATGGAATTGTGTTAAATTTCTACGTGAATTTGGAAAATGTGGCATTTTTACATGATAAATCTTTTTATCTGGGATTTTCACATCTTTCTCTGTAAGTGTGTGTATGTGTGTATATATTTTACCAAAACTCAAAAGAAAGTATTTACTCCTCACATTTTTTCCTCCACTACACCATCATTAGCTGTTATGGGAAAATGTAATTAAAACACAAAGATTTGTTACTATGCTAATATCAAAAATGTAATTAAAAAAACAAAAAGTAACTGTATGAAATGTTGGCAAGGGTGCTGAGAAACTGGATCACTCATAAATTGCTGGTGTGAGTGCAAAATCGTACACCCACTCTGGAAAGATGTTTTCTAGTTAATTTTAAAAACTAACATGAAACTACCCTGCTGCTGCTGCTGCTGCTAAGTCGCTTCAGTCATGTCCGACTCTGTGCGACCCCATAGACGGCAGCCAACCAGGCTCCCCTGTCCCTGGGATTCTCCAGGCAAGAACACTGGAGTGGGTTGCCATTTCCTTCTCCAATGCATGAAAGTGAAAAGTGAAAGTGAAGTCACTCAATCATGTCTGACTCTTAGCGACCCCATGGACTGCAGCCTACCAGATTCCTCCATCCATGGGATTTTCCAGGCAAGAGTGCTGGAGTGGCGTGCCATTGCCTTCTCCGTGAAACTATCCTATGACCTAGTAATTGCATTCCTGGGCTTTTTTCCCAGAGAAAACAAATAAAAACTTGTGTTTACACAAAAACCTGTACAGGAATTCCATAGAAGTTTTATTTATTATAGCTGAAAACTGGAAATACCTCATTTGTTTGTCAGCAGATGAGTGATTAACACATTGAGGTTCACCTATAACACACAACATTACTATGCAGAGAAGAGAATGAACCATTCACTGATACATGCATCCACTTGGATGAAACTCCAGAGAATTATGTTGAGTGAAAAAACTCAATCCCAAAAGTTTACATGTCTCGTGAATCCATTTATATAATATTCTTGAAAAGACAAAAATATAGTAATAGAGAACAGATTAGCTTTTGCTGGGGATTAAGGATGTGATATAAACTGTGGAAAATTCTGAAAGAGATGGGAATATCAGACCACCTGACCTGCCTCTTGAGAAACCTATGTGCAGGTCAGGAAGCAACAGTTAGAACTGGACATGGAAAAACAGACTGGTTCCAAATAGGAAAAGGAGTTCATCAAGGCTGTATGTTGTCACCCTGATTATTTAACTTATATGCAGA
>NW_011495014.1:6547693-6584011 GCF_000754665.1 Bison bison bison
AAAGTGAAAGTGGAGAGTGAAAAAGTTGGTTTAAAGCTCAACATTCAGAAACTAAGATCATGGCATCTGGTCTCATCACTTTATGGGAAATAGATGGGGAAACAGTGGAAACAGTGTCAGACTTTATTTTTCGGGGCTCCAAAAGTCACTGAAGATGGTGACTGCAGCCATGAAATTAAAAGACGCTTACTCTTTGGAAGGAAAGTTATGACCAACCTAGATAGCATATTGAAAAGCAGAGACATTACTTTGCCAACAAAGGTCCGTCTAGTCAAAGCTATGGTTTTTCCGGTAGTCATGTATGGATGTGAGAATTGGACTGTGAAGAAATCTGAGCGCCGAAGAATTGATGCTTTTGAACTGTGGTGTTGGAGAAGACACTTGAGAGTCCCTTGGACTGCAAGGAGATCCAACCAGTCCATTCTAAAGGAGATCAGCCCTGGGTGTTCTTTGGAAGGACTGATGCTAAAGCTGAAACTCCAGTACTTTGGCCACCTCATGTGAAGGGTTGACTCATTGGAAAAGACTCTGATGCTGGGAGGGGTTGGGGGCAGGAGGAGAAGGGGACAACAGAGGATGAGATGGCTGGATGGCATCACTGACTCGATGGACATGAGTTTGAGTGAACTCCGGGAGTTGGTGATGGACAGGGAGGCCTGGTGTGCTGCGATACATGGGGTCGAAAAGAGTCGGACACGACTGAGCGACTGAACTGAACTTAAGGATGTGATATGGGCTTCCCTGTTGGGTCAGACGGTAAAGCGTCTGCCTACAATGTGGAGACCTGGGTTCAATCCCTGGGTTGGCAAGATCCCCTGGAAAAGTAAATGGCAACCCACTCAAGTGCGCTTGCCTGGAAAATCCCATGGACCAAGGAGCCTGGTAGGCTACAGTCCATGGGGTCGCAAAGCGTCAGCCACGACTGAGCAACAACACTATGGGTTGAGGTAAGTAAATGTGGCTAAAAAGGGCAGCATGAGAGAGTCTGTGATGATGGAAGTGTTCTGTGTCCCGCCCACTGACAATATTCTGGTTGTGATGATATACTGTAGTTAGGGAAAATTAGGTAAAGGCTACACAAGATCTCCCAGTAGGTTATACAACTGCTTTTGAAACTATGATTATCTCAAGAAATTATTTAAAAATAAGAGTAAATACACATGAAATTTTAAAATGTATTATTGGCATGAGTTTTGGTTGAAATTGTGTTAAATTAATAAAATTTGAAGTGATCTGACATTTTTACAATATAACTTTTTTCATGTAGGGACATGTCTTTCTCAGTCTGTGTGTGCCTTTCTCAGCAGTTTTTAAAGCGATTTTCTTATTCCTTAACATTTTCCCTCTACTTCTGTGCTTCTTACTTTAAAAGCTTCTAAGTAGTATATTGACCTAGATAAAACAGGTCTAAAAAAGCTTGATTTCCGCAAGTTAAGTCTTTTTTCTGTATTATCTTATCTAGTGTCAGAAATAAATCTTCTCTTTAAAGTTCTGATTGTATGTGTGTGAAGAATTTATATTTTTAGAGCAGTCTTAGGTTCACAGCAAAATTAAGAGGAAGGTACAGGATTTCCCCATATACTTGCTACTGCTCACCCCTGCCGTGTGTTGAGCATCCCAATTATCAACCTCACTCACATATTTTACCAAGGATGGACCTCCACTGACACATCACAGTCACCCAGACTCACTCCTGGTGTTGTACATTCTCTGAATTTGAACAAATGTGTAATAACGTATTTCCATCTTTATATTATTACAGTGTTATTATTGTCATAAAATTCCTCTGTATTCTACATGGTCATCTTTTACCCCTCCCTCTTCCCTGGGAACCACTGATATTTGTATTGTCTCTGTAGTTTTGCCTTTCTAGAATGCCATACATTTAGAATCATATAGTATGTAACCTCTTGGATTGGCTTTTTTCACTTAGTAATATGCATTTAAGTTTCCTCCCACATTTTTTCATAGCTTCGTAGCTCATTTATTTTTAGCACTGAATAGTATTTCATGGTCTAGGTATACCTGTATTTGTTTATACATTCATATATTGAAGGACACTTTGATTGATTCTAAGTTTTGGCAATTTATGCGTCAGCTATGTGTCTGCAGCTTTTTGAGGGAAATGAGTTTTCAGCTCCTCAGGGTAAATACCAAGGAATACAACCACTGGATCATATATGAGTGTGTTTAGTTTTATAAGAAACTGCTAAAGCATCTTCCAAAGTGACTAAATTATTTTGTATTCCTATCAGTAATGAATGAGCATTCCTGTTGCTCCATATCATCACCTGCATTTGCTGTTGTCAGTATTCCAGATTTTGGCCATTCTAATAGATATGTAGTGGTATTAATATCTTATTATTTTAACTTTCATTTCCCTGATGACATACGATGTGCAACAGCTTTCTATAAGTTTGTTTCCATCATATGTCTTCTTTGGTGAGGTGTTTGTTAAGGTCTTCAGCTCATTTTTAATCAACTTGTTTGCTTTCTTATTGTTCACTTTTAAGAGTTTTTTTATGTATTTTGGATAACAGTCCTTTATTTTATATAGCTTTTGCAAATGCTTTCTCCCAGTTGATGGCTTGTCTTTTTTATTCTCTTAACATTGCCTTTCAAATCAGAAATTTTTCATGTTAATGAAATCTAGCTTATCAATACTTCATGGGTAGTACACATATCTAAAAGATCATCACTATATCCAAAGTCATCTAGGTTTTCTCCTATGTCATCCTCTAGGAGTATTATAGTCTTGCATTTTGCATTTAGGTCTGGTATCAAATTTGTGCTATTTTTTGTGCATGTGGATGTCCAGTTATTTCAGCAACAGTTACTGAAAAGACTGTTTTTGTTCCACATATTGTCTTTGTTTTTTTGTTGAAGATAGTTGACTCTGTGTATGCAGTCTACTTCTGGGCTCTCTATTCTGTTCTGCTGATCTGTTTGTCTATTCTTTCACCAAGACCACACCTGTCTTGAATAATGATAGCTTTATAGCAAACCTTGAAGTAAGTAGTGTCAGTCTTCCAGCTTTGTTCTTTCCCTTCAATACTCTGTTGGCTATGCTGGGTTTTTTGTTTCTTCATGTAAAGCTTACAATCAGTTTGTCAGTATCCACAAAATAACTTACTGGGATTTTGATTGAAATTACATTTAACCTAGATTAAGTTTGAAAGCACTGATGTCTTAAAAATATTGAATCTATCCATGAACATAGGATAGCTATCCATTTATTTAATTATTCTTTAATATTATTCATCAACTCTGTATTTTTTTAATCCATCAGCAGGCTACCTCCAGCATGTTCTCTAACACTGAGGGATGTGCACTAAGTGGAAACATTCAAACACTTTTCAAGTTTCTGCTTGTGCTACAATAGGTAAAAGACTATTGGTCAAAGCAAATATCATGGCTGAGGTCAGAATAAGGAGCACTGGAATATACTCCAAACTTTTGCTATGAAAAGCAGCAAAGTCATGGGAATGAGAATAGATACAATGAAAACTGAAAGATAGGAGCCCCTTACATAGGGTTGTTCTGAAGGTGTAATAATATACTTGAAAGCCCTTTGTAAATTATAGTAGATTTTGCCCACTGTGTTTTTATAGACATTCTCATGATTAAAATGGCATTTATAACAAAGCTGTCTTGACTGACATAATTTTTGAACAAGGATCAACAAACTTTGGCTCCTGAGCCCCGTTTTCCCTATTGCCTCTATTTATACAGCCCTCAGGCTAATAATGGGGTTATGTTTTCAATGGTTGTAAAAGAACTTTAATAATAATATTTTGTATCATTTTAAAATTATATAATGGTTCATATGCCAGTATGTTTAAAGTTTTCTTGAAATACAGCCATGCTTAGTAGTTTACATTGAGTATAGCTTCTTTTATGTTAGAGTGGCCAAATTGAGTAGTTGCAACAGAAACCATGTAGACCACAGCAGATAAAACATTCACTACCTGTTTTTTTACAGAAAAAGTTTGCTGGCCCTCAGTTGATGAATACTTATATAGATCTTAGGTGTTTAAACAGACATTCCTAAAGAAGTCTAGTATAGTTATATGCATCATTCCTTTCAAATCCTTCAGTGACTATTTGAAAGAGTCAGGAGTTATATGACTTTTGACTAACAGTACTGATAATGTACCTGCTTTGTCAGCTAAACTCCTACAGTATCCTTTTCCCTCACTGCTCTTTTCGATTTATTTAGTCTTTCAGCTTCACACTAGCTGGCTACCTCTCTGCAGTGTCCTTGCAGCTCAGGTTTGGACAATTAACTGATGTGAGTTTCAGTGACCAGTTGTTCCCTGCAAAGTTCATCTCAAGGAGAAGTCCAGTTCTGGAAGCACCCCGCCAATACTCCCATCTGTCAGAAACAGCAAGAACTCTAACCCCCGAGCTGGAGCCTGCTGGCTCTGCCCTAACACTTCAGGCTCCAAGTAGAGAGCACCTCAGAAATAAGTGGATAGTTAGTAAAAGAAATAGCCTCATGCAGAACTCAGATATTCTGACTGTAAATATGAGAAGAGTACTATATCATCCTTATAGGCATAGTCCATTAGAGGTTTAGGTTACATTTGTACTTTCCATTATGTATGGCAAAACCAATACAATATTGTAAAGTAATTAGCTTCCAATTAAAATAAATAAATTTAAATTAAAAAAGAAATTAAATATATAATGTTTTGTTAGATAATTACACATGAGAGTTAAAACCTTACATTTAAGGATATTATGCTTATATATACTGACTTTCAATTTGGAGTGCTTTCTTTTACTACATATTTGATGTAATGAATAGCCACTAAACTAGCATGAGTAATTTTATATAATACTGTTTTTATCCACGGCCTTGATTATAAAGTTCCTTTATAACTTGCTTTTGTTTCTTACTTTGAATTGGCTTGCCCTCAATAACAACATAAGGTTCTAGGTGTTCACTGCATTTGGAAATCAGAATACCATCAATTTGGCCCATAGCTACTAGCCACAAGGCATATCCTCTGCCAATCAGATTTTCTGGCTCAGACAGAATTTTTATTATCATTTCTTTGTCTCAGAATTGCCTTCCCAGTCATGTCACTCTCTCTCAACTGGTAAAATAAGAAATCTCCATCTTATTTCTTCTCTTGACAGTGAATGATTTATCTATGACTACTTTTTCCAGTCATAAAGAATTGTCATTCCAACACCCCAAACCAGCTATCTGAAATCTATACACCTTCTACATACTGTAGAGCCAGGTAGCTACACCTTGCAACAACAGCATTCAACTGACATTTCAGAATAAAACATGTATGAATAGTTAGAGTCCCTTTTACTTTAAATAAAGTAGGAACTGTCTTTCTTCTTCCTAGTAAAGTTCAGGGAATTGCTCTTATAAGTGATGTTTAAAATGTAAAAGCTTCAAATACTTTTTAAAGGCTAACAAACCATGTGTGTTGAGGGAATTCCTGGTAGCCCAGTGGTTAGGATTCGGTGCTTTCTCTGCTGGGGCCCAGGTTTTATCCTTGTTAAGGGAACTAAGATCTCACATGTCTTTCAGAGGAATAACTCACAATGAATGAGTAGGTAGAAGAATAGTACTGAGGCATTCATGTACCATAAAATATCGACATAGATGTCTTAAAAAGGATTAATTAACCTATTTCCAGAATGTTTGGAGAATGGTTTGTTCACTTTATCGTTCATTCTCCTGTGTTTGAAAATCATTCTGATAGTTGTCTATTTCAAATTCTTATGATTTTACACCACTCTGAGTGTAGATGAGTCATTTTATCTCAATCACTTTTCCCTTAAGCAGCAGAGCCAGTTGCTTGTTTATGGAAAGCATGAGGAGAGAGTAGTGGAGGGCTGTGGAGAAGGACTCTTGCAGACCCTCTTCTAGTGCTGGAGAGCTGCCTTACTGAGTGGGGTGGAGGTGAACTGAAGATGATAATCAAGCAAAGCAGGAAACATTCTCACAAAGAACATCGACATGTGTGCTGAGAACCACGGAGGGAAGAGCGTTCAGCATGAAGCATTTTTCTGTGATTCTCAAAATCTGCTTTTGTTCCCCTGACGTTAAAATTGTTCACTTTGTTTTTTAAATTCTAAAGATGCCAAAATTCTAAAGATGGCTAAAAATATGAGGGGAAAAGCCTTAATAGAGTAAAAAAAAAAAAAAAAGTGTAGCCAATTAAAGTGCCAAGTGAACAGTCTTGTACAAGAGGGCAAAGCACCCTTTGATCAAAGTGCTCAGGTCCTGTCGGGAAGCTTTGAAGAGAAAATGCAGCATCCTAAAAGAAAACAATGAAAAGGGGACAAAGACAGATAGGAAGAGAGGATGAGGAACCTGCGCTCCTTTTGTCTTCTCACTCTTTCCCTTTTCAGATGTACTGCCTATAGTATGTGTTTGTTTGGCTGTTTGTTTGGTCCTTTTCCCCCTCTCCTCTTGAAAGTAATAGCTATTGTAAAGCTGCTTCACAGCAGGAACCCAGGTGCCTGCTGTGTGCTTCTTTTATGGAAACAAAAGCACGCTTACTGTGTGAAGCATTCAGAACTTACTCTGGCTGTCTGGCTTCTAAGTTGAGAGCATATTTTACCCTTTGCAATTTTTGAGTTATGTTAACTGCTGAAGAAAGACATGATTTTTGGTCACTAGGAAAGTGTTCTGCTAGAATGTATGGGCACACAATAGCTCCAGAGTTGTTCTTTTAATGAAAAGAATATGAGCAAAATTCCCATTGAAATCTCTCAATGAAAATGAAGGATGTAGGTGGGAGAGGGGCAATGTTTTGTGACTTTTGCTGAGCAATGCAAGTTGCAAAATCCTTTTACAGGTATAACCTTCTTCCTTGTTTCACCAATTTATTCTTTATCAAGGTATTGCTCCCCAGAGACTGTTTTCATAGTACCCCCTGGCAAAGGCAGAGACTAAGAGATAAATGGGGGCAATAGTAGCCTCAGTGAAAGAGTTCTAAAAATACAGTACCTCTCAAAATCTCTGCTGATACAGAAAGCTCAGAAATGATATCTGGATATTGCTTTAGGAAAATATTCAGCCTAGAGGGCACGCATTGAATGAAATGGGGCAAGAATATCATGTAATCTACATTTCCCCTTAAAAACTTCTGCCCCTTGCCATTCGGTTTCCACATATCATTTCAAAGCCTTTCCTATTATTTTTAGATAAGGATATTTTCAGCTGTGTGAAACTGTATTATAAAAAGTGCAATCGTTGTTTTAAACATCTGATAGGTGAGTTTTTTAATATTGAAGTAACACTGAAGAAGGTCATCGTAGGAATCCAAAACTTTAAAATGGTGGTTTGCAGGCCATATCTGGACCACAGATGTGTTTAGCTGGATCTGTAATATTTTAGAAATATTTGAGCAAACTTTTATATTCTTTAAATTTCATTTTTAAAAGTTGAGGTTTGCAGCTTTTCCTGAAAACTTGGATGACCTCTTAGAAGACACTAGGGTTGTATTCTCGAATGACAAAATTGGTTTGAGCTAAGTAACAGCAAGGCTTCCCTGATAGCTCAGTTGGTAAAGAATCCACCTTCAAAGTGGGAGACCTGGGTTCGATTCCTGGGTTGGGAAGATCCCCTGGAGAAGGGAAAGGCTACCCACTCCAGTATTCTGGCCTGGAGAATTCCATGGATGACACTCCATGGGGTTACAAAGAGTCGGACATGACCGAGCGACTTTCACTTTCAAGTAAGAGCAAAGTTTCCCAGATGGCACTAGTGGTAAAGAATCCATGTACCAATGCAACAGTCAAAAGCAACACGAATTCAATCTCTGGGTTGGGAAATCCCCTGCAGCAGAGCATGGCAACCCACTCCAGTATCCTTGCCCGGAGAAACCCCTGGACAGAGGAGCCTGGTGGGCTAGAGTTCATAGGGTCACAAAAAGTTGGGCACAACTGAAGCAATGAAAGTGACTAAAGAGCAAGTCTGGCCAGTGTTGGCCAGAATCCCTGATACCAATCCAGGTCCTTAGACAGGTCATGTATTATGAACCTGCCCGCCTCCCACCAGACTCATGCATGTCACCTGCCCTGAGGACTTTAAAATGTGTGATCCGTGTTCCAAAAAAGCATTACTATTGGAGTGTGTCTTCTCCCAAATGTTAGCGAACAATAGAGCTAACTAGTTTGTAGTTTATGAGTGTGTATAGGTGAACACACTGGTTTATGGTATTACCTTGTGCAATTTTGTTGCTGGTTGCATTCAACCTGTGGCAGATTCAATCTGATATTTGGCAAAACTAATATAATTTGTAAAGTTTAAAAAAAAAAAAAACAACTTTCCATAGTGTCAGTACCAAAATACTAACAGTAGACCTGGGTCAGCAAATCAGAAGGAAACAAAAACAGAAAGGTCTAAACAAGATTCCGGATCAGAAAGCTTTTGGTCAAAAGCATCTAGAAATAAACTTATCTAATTTTATCATACATGCATACTTTATATTTTATGGGTTAGCATTGTTTCAAATTACTATGGTGGTCCCCATAGACATTTTAGTGCTTTAGAGTCCACAAGGAATTTATTGGGCTAATTCTGAACAACTGGATTTCAAAGCTCCTTTTGAATCTTGGATGTAATTTTGGATGTTGGATTTATTTTATATAACTATGAACCTGAGCTATTTAACATTTTACCACCTCTGCTCCATGATGGGGAACTCCTTGGTGGTCACTCTGAAACTAGTGTATTCCTACTCATTCTTTTCTCTATCTCTTTTTTTTTCTCGTTATCTATCCAGTTTGATAATTATGCATGCACAGAAGGATGAGTTCCCTTCAAAATCCACTCTTAAATGAACACGTTTAGTTCCTTCGACATCCACTGTTTAATGACCAAACTTTATGAATTTGTGGCAGTACATGTTTTTGAGTAACTGTAATGCCCTGGGCCTTCTCCAAGAATATGGATTTTAAGTTACACAAACATTCAGCAGACAGGGGTATTTCTAACGGTTGAAGACACAAAAGTGCTTAGGAATGGCTTGAGTAGAACATTAGCAGAGGGAATAATGACTAGTAAGCCAGGCAAATGTATTCCAAACACATACAGTGAGAAAACCAAACTCTTAGAGATAGGGAGCTTGAGATGTTGGGAAAAGTATGAACAGATCTCTTGGCTGGAGTAAAGGTTTGGAATTGAAGGGGCCTTCAATTCCAAGCTTAAGAGCTCAACGTTTATACTATATAGATAAGAAATAGCCACAGAAGTCTCAGATCAAAGGATCATGACATAGCTTCTAGGCAGCTAGTGGAGAAATGGAGTTTTTTCATTCCAGTTTGTTCATTAAGTATGTTATATACCACAAACACTGTTCACTGTTCTCTAGATGATAAAATACAAGCATGAATGAAGAGATCAAAATGTAGAATTAATCATAGGAGAAATAAGCAAACCACAGGAAGACTAGTTGGGGTATTAATAAAGGTACAAAACTTATAATAGCACTACATCAAACACACACACACGTAACACCATCCATGCTGTCTTGCCTTCAGCCATATTGAAGTATTCTGACATCCCTAACTGCACTTTCTACATGAGAGTTAAGAACCTTTTCTCTAATGAACCACCATTACAAGTTGTTGCCTGTCTTATCATTCAGTTGTTTTAGGGAATAAAGAAAACACCAATAACCACTGGATGGAGAGGTTTGGTTTTTAGGATTTTGCTTAGTCACCACCACCAAGGAACCAGCACCTGGGTCTGAGCATTCTCAACAGTTCATCATCGTGTGTTCTTTCTTTATTTTTTTTTTAAGTCAACACTTTTATAGTGCTTATTTTAAGCTAGACACTGTTTTAGACACTTTATATTAAACATATTCATTTTTAATAATTTTCATTTAGTTGTTTTCTCCAGGATTAGATTGAATTCCATTTAATCATCACAATAAACCTATCACATAAATCGTATAGGTTATATAGCATCAATTTGATAGATGGTAAATTGAGCCATATTTGAACCTTATGGATTGTCGGGGCTATACTACTGACAAGCTTTAGCATATTACTGTCCACTGCTATCACTAAATCTAACCTTGATTCTTTTGTCTGTGTGATTCTTTAAATAGTAGCAACAACAACATAAAATCATTAATTAGGTGCCTACCCTGTGTTTCCATAATATGTACTGAAACCAAAATTAGGCGATTCTAAAAATATACTCCCTTTTTCTATTTCATAGTTGTCCCATCTGGCATTCTGTCAATCTGATCTTCCCTGTCTCCATACCTGGATAACACCCACAGTATTCTTTCTCTGGTCTTTATTCAGGATAATAGGGAACATATAAAAGGTGGCTGATTGACTCTTCTTAGGCATATCATACCCACTACTCTTAAAAGTCATTCTACTTATCCCTAAGTAGTTCTCTTTTGCACTCTGTTGAACAGCTATTCTAGTCTTTTACCATCCCAGAAGTTCCTTGTTCTGCTTTACACTTCTCATTTTTAGTAAATGGCCTAGGAAAAATGGGCTTCCTTAGCTTTGCTTTTCTGACATTTATAAGTTCCTCTTTATCCTCATCTGTCTGTCTCATGTCCTCTGATCCTGTCTTAAGGGACGAGGTCTTCCCCTAGAGAGGAAGCTAATTGCTCTGCTTATGCCTCTAAACCTGTGTTCTTTGTTTTTTTATTTTTTCATGACTTTGATTCTCAAATTTTTTTTCTTTCACCAGTCCATATCTCATATTCTTTGGCATATGAGTTTAACCTTATCTTAATTTTAGTAAACCCAGACTTTCTCTGTATCCTTATAATATTCAAGCTACTATCTTAGCCTTTTATTGTTTTGTCCAAATAATCCCTCTAAAACTAGTCAATACTGCATTTATGCAATCAACAAATAACTGTTCGGTGTGTGAAAGTGAAAGTGTTAGTCACTACATCATATACAACTCTTTGCGACCCCATGGACTGTAGCCCGCCAGCCTCCTCTATCCAAGGAATTCTCTAGGAAGAATACTGGAGTGGGTTGCCACTTGCTTCTACAGGAGATCTTACTGACACAGGGATCAAATCAGGGTCTCTCATACTGCAGTCAGATTCTTTACCATCTAAGCAACCAGGGAAGTTCAGTGCCGACTATATGCTAAAAATGATTGAAAGGTCTATCATTGATAAGGGAGCAGCAAACAAAATAAAATTTTTTGTCCCTGTGTCACTTAAATGGTAGTACTAACCAAAAAAAAAAAAAAACAACCCACAAAGTGAGTATTGTGAGCTAGTTTTTATTTGGAGCAAAATGAGGACTACAGCCTGAGAGCAACATATCAGATAGTTCTGAGAAACTGCTCCAAAGAGGTAGGGGGCACGGTCAGTATATAGGTGATTTTGGTGAAGGGGGAGTACATGCAATCAAGCACATATTTTTTGCAGGTTTCTGCTAGTCACAAGGACCAATTGTCACCATGAATGACTTTAGTGCTTTTCTATAGGCATGAGGAGATGAAAGAATTGGGATCATGAATTCATCTCTTGAAAATATCTAACTGACTGGAGACCGGTTCTGCCAATTTTTTTCCAGAGCACAGAATTCCTCATTTCTAATCTCCATCCTGAACTCTTTTCAGGGGGTGTTGAAGGACAGCAGCTGTGGCAACTCATGATTTAATGCTTATAGAGGTAGATGGCAGGTGCCCATGACAAGTGCGGAGAAGGCAATGGCACCCCACTCCAGTACTCTTGCCTGGAAAATCCCAAGGATGGAGGAGCCTGGAAGGCTGCAGTCCATGGGGTTGCTGAGAGTCGGACACGACTGAGCGACTTCACTTTCACTTTCATGCATTGGAGAAGGAAATGGCAACCCACTCCAGTGTTCTTGCCTGGAGAATCCCAGGGACGGCGGAGCCTGGTGGGCTGCTGTCTATGGGGTCGCACAGAGTTGGACATGACTGAGGTGACTTAGCAACAGCAGCAGCATGAAAAGTGACAATTTTTAGTTGAGAGTAGTTGGGGAACAGCGATATATCTTTTAAGAAAGTATTATGTTGTGTTTTAACATTAATAAGAGCTCAGTAGTAAAATAAGTAGGCAAGTATGATAGGAAGGCTATCATTTAAAATGGGACAGCGAGGGAAGGAGTCACTGAGAAACATCATTGGTGGAACATTTAAATGAAAGTGATACCTTGACAAGGAAGAAAGCAAACATTAGATCCTGACCTCAAGATTGAAGTCAAAATCAACGTGTCAATAACTCAGTCGTGTCTGACTCTTTGTAACACTATGGACTATAGCCCATCAGGCTCCTCTGTCCATGGGATTTCTCAGGCAAGAATACTGAAGTAGGTTGCCATTCTCTTCGTCAGGGGGTCTTCCCAATCCAGGGATCAAACCCAGGTTTCCTGCATTGCAGGCAGATTCTTTACCATCTGAGCCACCAGGGAGTATTGAAGAGTACCTGGTTATTCAACAAAGCCATAAGGAGGTTAATCTGCCTGAAGCTGACTGAAGGGGACAGTGGCAGGAAGAGATGATGTTAGATGTGTCAGAAGATGGCAGTTAGCTTCTGGTCTGTCCCACCCTATCTTTCACCTGTTTGGGTTACTTCTTATGCTCTATATCAAAGCTATTTATACTCACGTCTCATCTCCTTTATGTGAACATAATTTTCTTTACAATAGGCTGTAATCTTGTTCATCATTACATCCCTCACAGACCCCCCTTTTTTTTTTTTTTTATACAGTGGATGTGCTTGACCCATTAATGGAATTAAATTGAATTAAATATGACTTTAGAAATAAAGTATTTTGTGTTTCCGTGATAGCTCAGGGGTGAAGAATCCACCTGCCGGTGCAGGAGACTTGAGTTTGATCTCTGATCTGGGAAGATCCCACATGCTGTGAAGCAACCAAGCCTATGTACCTCGACTGTTGAGTCTGTGCTCTAGAGCCTGGGAGCTGCAACTGCTGAAACCCACATGCCCTTGATCCTGTGCTTTGCAACAAGAGAAGCCACTGCAATGAGAAGCCCACATACCACAATGAGAAGCAGTCCCTGATCGCCATGAGTAGAGAAAAAGCCTGTGCAGCAGTGAAGACCCAGTATAGCCAAAGACAATAAACAAATAAATTTTAAAAATGAAGCATTTCTTTTTAAACATATATAAAATTATTTCAGCTAATTTTTTTCTAGATGATATTGGGTTCTAGCTACACAGTTTATGATAAAATCAGCATAATTCATATACTCCATAGTCTTAAGCAGAATGATATCTAAACTTGGTCATTATCTACTGATGCCAAAGCCTTTTCCTTAAAGGATAATTATCCTAGTGCTTTTTACCTTTTTGAATTTATGAATTCTGTGCTTAATCATTTAAATCAAAGGGAGTATTAAATGAGTTTCCAAATGTAACTTCAAATTTATCACCAAGATAAAAAAAAAAAAGCTCAACAGAAATGGAATCAATTAGATATTTTTTAATCACATAGATTTGGATCCTCTTCCTTTGATTTTCTAATGCAAGGAGAAGAAATAACATTCCCTAAATGTGAAACTTCTTAGGGGACAAAATATGGAGTGTCAAAAGATGTGTCAATAAGTTGTGTCCTTGGGCTTAAGTGGATGCATATTCTAATGCGCTGTGAGGGAACACCAAGAAACGAGTTATTCTGAGGCTTTCAGAAATAGAAAGCTTTCCCACTCCAACTGTGCTCATTAAAAACCTCCGTAACACACACTGTAAAAAAATAAAGTGTTGTTTTAAATGACCAGACCAACCTCTAACTGCGGCTGTTACATTTTTAGGTATGAGAAGCAATTTAAAGTTGTTTTTATTTCCTATGTGGATGAGCATGTTCTAAACCTCTTTCCTCCTGCAGTCAGCTGCATTTCAGAGGTGACTTCCCTGTGGGTAGATGCAGTTAGAGGCAAATGTTTATTAGGAGCTCTGCAAACTTCTGAAATAAAAATATGTTACAGAGCTACCAGATAATATATTTTCTGGGAAGCAATTTGAATACCTTTAATTATGTGAAATGGTATGATGGTCAAAGGTAACAACTTTGTCGAAAGGCCTGTCTGAGCTCCTGAATGGGCTCAGCCACGTGCTTGCTGTGACTTGTCAGATAACTGAACATTTCTGCTCTTCAGCCTTCCGTTCTATAAAATGGAGGTTACAGGGATACCTACCCTAGAGTTTTTATAAGGATCGAAGTGTGGACATGTAGTATGTAGCAGACGTTCAGGATATGAGAACTGTTCTTGTCATCACCATCATTCATATTATTATCAAGGTCATCTACAAAATGGCTAAAAATATTTTTAGATTACCGTTACCCCTCTGCCTTTTAATTTTCTTGGAAAGGTTCTTGGTTTCTTGTTTCTGTAGATCAAAAGGTAAACTTTAAATATTTGCTGGGATTACTGGTTTGGTTAAGTCATCCTAACGGCAGCAGAGCACCATGATCTTCAACAAAGCTTCCTGAGCCCTCCTGTCTTTGGGTAATGGAGCGCAAAAGATTTTACATTTAGCAGGACACTCTTCTGTGACTTGAAATTGTACCTCTGTGGGCATGCACAGCAGAAGCTTAGCAGAAATATCAGGAACTTTGAAATGTGAAGTCTGACTTTTAAATCAAGTACATTTGTGTAGAGTGTGTTTTTCTTACCAACATTCTAATTTTATTGCATTATGAATGCTCCAGCTGGAAGCACTCTCTGACAGTTGGTTTAGAGTCTTTTAATTTAATTTTTAATGCATTTGAAGGATTTTTCCAACTCATTCCCCAAAATTCATTGATAAGGAAAGATTCAATGATGTTATTATTAAATACAACTTTTTGCTGGATGCTCACAGTAAAGTTTAAATGGGCAAAGGCTAATTTAAAATCTTAAATTACTTGAGGTGGGTCTTCCTTGTCCCCTGTAATACAACATAATCCATTTTATCAGCCCAAGAATAACAATGGATATCTTTAATAGGAAAAAATCTCTAAACATCAATGTAGAACATTTTGCAATTTACACTATAAATAATTTACACAAGGCGAGGCAAAAAAGAATTATGTCCTGACATGGTTTTTCCCTTTGAGGCTGTTTCAGTGTTCTGAAAAGGCAAATGTTACAGTCTTCCCACAAATGAGGAGGATAGTTCAAGATTTATGAATCTTATCTGTTTGATCAAGACCCTAGCAATAATAAAACTGCCACTACACTCCAGCTACTCAAAGTTTCTGTTCTTTAAATACTTAAAAAAATATCACCCCATACCTTGTTCCACAAAAAATAGATATTATTTCTAGTTCTACATTAAAAAATAAGCATAGAGCATGTGCTTATGGTTCCAATATAACCCTGTTACTGAATATGTTATGTTCTCTGCCTATAAATTCTGTAGTATATACATGTTTTATTTTTTAGATTATTTTGGAATAAATTTCCTAATTATTATGAAAGGATTTTTTATCAGCTTTTCTCTTGATTCTAGTATAATTTAGTGGTTTCTGTATAGCTTTCAGTTTGTGAATAGAATGCATAGTAATATAAATGAATTATGATTTACAAATATAATTTTCAAAAGAAAAAAACATAATGAGAAACTATTCAGAAGTGTTAGAAAAATTAACTAATTTATTCTAAGTTTTACTCATCTTAATTTTGCCAAAACACAAATTTTCAAAAATATGAGAATCATTTTTGCTATAAACCTTTTCCCCCATGAATTTCTTCTTTCGATTCTACTTCAAATTAAGCTTTAATTAAGAGGACAGATAAAAAATATTCTTTACTGAGCGACTTCACTTTCACTTTTCACTTTCATGCATTAGAGAAGGAAATGGCAACCCATTCCAGTGTTCTTGCCTGGAGAATCCCAGGGACAGGGGAGCCTGGTGGGCTGCCGTCTAATGTGGTCACACAGAGTTGGACACGACTGAAGCGACTTAGCAGCAGCAGCAGCAGTAGCAGTTACTATATATGTGTCAATGCCAGTCTCCCAATTTATCTCACCATCACCCCCTTCCCCCATTCGTACATACACTATTGACACTATGTATGAAATAGATAAATAATGAGAACCTAGCTCAGAGATCTCTACTCAGTGCACTGTGGTGTTAGGAAGGGAAATTCCAAAAAAAGAAGGGATATATGTATAGGTGTAGATGATTCAGTTTGCTTACAGTAGAAACTAATACAACATTGAAAAGAACTATATATACTGCCGTGAATATTGAAAACAATAAATACAAATAATACAGGGGAAAAAAAAAATTTTCCTCCAAAGGCAAATACTCTAGGTTTCTGGTATCTTTGTATTCCACCTGGCCATAAAGTCATTTTGCCTTTAATCACCTAGAGATGCCAAGTGGGAGTTGGGATTTCTGAGACAGCTGGCTAATACCCAGGCTCAAAACAACAGGGAATTTGGAAGAGGAATTGGAAGAAATTGTCTCTTTCATTGCCCAGTAGGGTTCTTTTCCTGTTTTATGAAGCTGGAAAGAGAAACTCTGGCTGGATGAAGCTATGGATTCTTTTTTTTGAATCATGTATTTAAAAATAATAACTCTTCCAAAGCAACAAAAGCTTCTGAAAATTTGACCCCTACTTTCACCCTAAACCAAGAGAAACCAACTCATAAAATACAGGCTATAATTTCTATACAGCCAAATGTTGCATTTTTTTGTTTGTTTTAATCAGTTTAAACTCATGGGAGGAAAAAAAAAAAAAAAAACAATGTCCATCCCATCTTTCCCTGAGATTTCAATAATTTGATTGCTTCCATAAGTGATTTTATTTTTTTTTATTGGTCACAGTAAAGTCAGAATAATGCTTTGCCATTATTTTGCACCTTTTTAATTTTAAAATCTATCAACACCTGCCTACCCTGCAAAATGGCACATTTCTCAGGAAAACTAAAGTACAAGAAATATTATGTGATTTGGTCAAGGTCAAACATAATTTTAGTGGCTAGGGAGGTATAACAGGACATCTAAATCTATATTTTTACTCTGGAAAATATTATAACAATATTTCTCAAAAGTCTCATTTGCATAGTTATTTGCTAATATAGTTTTAACGATACTCCTTTAAGCTATATCTGAGTAGCAGAAGTAACAGTATTACTATAAACTTATACCTTGTGCATTTATATTTTCCATGTGAATAAAAAGCATTCTATTATCTTTTTCTCTGCCCTTTTCTGAGAAACTCACATATGATTTTTGAACAGTTGGCAGGTTAATTACTAGATTAAGGCACCTTCTACTATTTCTGACATTTTCATAAGAGCATATATGATGCCTCAGAAGTGCTAAAAGTTCTAGCTACAAGATAATTGAGTCACCATTTTAAATGACTTCTGTTACCCTTCTAGTACCATCATGACTGTGGAGACAGGTAACGCCTGTCTAGAAGAAGTCAGTGTTAGACTTTGGCCAAATTCTAAAGTAGTTAAATTTAAGTTTTATGCTTCTTTATTTGTTTCATCATTTAAAAAATATCTGCTCCTTAAAAAGAGGTTGCTATCATATAGGCATTATATATAAGGTTTAACATTATCTCTAAGTATGGATGTGTCTTTTGAAATTTTGCTGTAAAATATGATGATAGAGACATTATGTATGCATCCAAACTATTTCCTTCTCTGATATTTCATATTTCTCCTAACATATTCTGTCAAGCACTGATGCTTACGCTTTCTGTAATGAGGTGTCTTATATATAAGGTGAAGAAAATGTTAGCTACTTCATGGATTAGTGTGAGGATCAAATGAGATATTGCATATTGCATGGTGAACAGTCGTATCCACTAATGCATATTATTGTCTGTTATAGTTATTTACCTCCAACGACTATACATAATTGGGAGAAGGCAATGGCACCCCACTCCAGTACTGTTGTCCGGAAAATCCCATGGATGGAGGAGCCTGGTAGGCTGCAGTCCGTGGGGTCACTAAGAGTCCGACACGACTGAGCAACTTCACTTTCACTTTCCATTTCCATGCATTAGAGAAGGAAATGGCAACCCACTCCAGTGTTCTTGCCTGGAGAATCCCAGGGACGGGGGAGCCTGGTAGGCTGCAGCCCATGGGGTCGCACAGAGTTGGACATGACTGAAGCGACTTAGCAGCAGCAACAGCACTATACATAATTAGATATAAAAATGATCCTTTTTAATATTTATCATATCCAGCATTTTTAAAGTTTTTAATACCACCCAATATTAATCTGGGTCCTTGATGCCCTCCTGAACTACTGCAATATGTGTGTGTGCGTGTGTGTGTGTAGGATTAGCTAAAAAGTTTGTTTGTATATTTTCTGTAAGTTGACATGGAAAAAAATGAACAAATTTTTGGCCAACCCAATATATATTGTGGGCTTCCTCAGTGGCTCAGCAGTAAAGAATCCGCCTGCAATGCAGGAGATGCAGTTTTGATCCCTTGGTCAGTAAGATCCCCTGAGTAGGTCATGGCAACCCATTCCAGTATTCTTGCTTGGAAAATCCCATGGAGAGAGGAGCCTGGCCAGCTATAATTTAACTTATAGTTAAATATGGACCTTATAGTCCATAAGGTCACAGAGTCAGACACAACTGAAGCAACTGAGCACAGCACAGCACGCATATTGCAGTAGTTCAGGAGCACTTATTGAGTTCTGATAAAGATCTAGTATTTTAGGAACCTAGATTTCCAAAAATGAATCAAACACACTTCCTCAAGAAATATGCAGGTTAATTGGGAAGAAAAAATTTTGCAGAGATTTACAATTAATATAACTAAAGAGAATTAAAAAATGTCAACTAACCTGGTTAAAGTAACAGTTAAGAGAGAGTATTCCAGACAAAGGTATCCACTTGTTACAAGGGACAGAGTGCTAACAGAAAACAGGATCAGAAATGCAGTGCTTTAGATGTATGAATAATAATTTAACTTAGAATATGACTTCTTTTCCTTCAAATATTGGAACACATGTCTTGCGTTCTTTCCTATCACATCTACATAGCATTAACTGTTTGACAGATTATCATGGGGTAATTGTTACAATTATTTTTAGACTATTTTTAAGCAATTCCAGTAAATGATGAGTAATATCATTTGAGGCACAGTATTTCATTGATTGCACTAAAGTGATAACACATTATATTCAAGGTAGGAACCAGATGTCTCTACCTGATGGTGCGTCATTTATTTGACAGAACAAATTGGTATCATACAACTTATTTTACTACTGTGGCTAATCTATGCATAATATAGTGTAATGGCCTCAGAATTCAGTACTCCAGCAGGAAGAAGGGAGATAATGATGAAAGTCTTACTTTGTCTGACTACTGTGAATATTATGCTTATCAAAATCAGTAATAACAATGATGATAATATATAGAATGTTGTCTGTGATTCATTCCGGCTGATGTTTCTCTCTTCCTGTTTGTCTTTAAAAGACTTAACAATATAAAATAATATTTTATCTCCTTTTAATGTCTTTTAGTAACTGAAATTGTTTGAATTATACAATGCTGATGAGCATCTAGATAGAATCTTCAATTTGATCTTAAATGTTTAAGAGATTAAACTCTAACCCTTAAATTTCTTTTTAAATTGTCTAGGTACTGACTTTTAGAGGTATTCTGAGGGGTTACGAGATTATAATTTTGAAGAAAAGGTCATGTGTGCCCAAAATAGCCATTTCTGACAGAATTTTTGGCTGTCATATCTGGCTTTTTCCATCGATATCATCTTTTTCTGGACATTTTGGTGCTGAAAATAGTAAAGTTACTTAAAAGAGATTAAAATACTATGTAAATTGATTTTAATCAGGGTAAATTTTTAGAAATAGTATATAAGCATTTATTAAGCATTTCTAGCCTATAAAGTTGATCATTACAAAAAATAGATATATTTATACATTTGCTAAATATAATAATTCTCCAGGTAAACTCATCAGTGATAATCTCACTAGCAGCATTTTCATTGTGCATGTTTCATAGAAAAAAATTTTTTCAGACTTTACACTAGATAAAACATAAATAAAATCTAAGCCACAAGAATGAATGTGTCCTAGTCATTTATATCTGATAATATTCAAAATGTCTTCCTTTTTTTTTTTTTGCTGTTCCCCAGTGAGTCCTTAAAATCATTATATTTTGACAGTGTCCTTAGTAACAATTCATTGACTATACTGTGGTAATTCTGAAAGAGCCAGGAGTGTAATATGCTTGTCATTTATTATTAACTGAGCATCTCATTATGGAGAAAATTGTTGGTCTACTTAGTTATAAAACCAATGCCCTGACACAGAGGGCAAACACGAAAATAATACAGTTTCAAAAGAAACCCCAAAACCTTAAAAAGAGCAACCGATATTTAACTATTTAATAAGCCAAAACTCTGATTTTAAAGACACCAAAACAGATTTGTTGTATCGTGTTCATCCAGGAAAAAAAAAATCTAACTGAATGAGCAACAATATTCCAATTTGTTAAAAAGTCTTTGACAGACTCAAAAATGAAACAGATTCTTAAATGTTAAGGAAAAAACTGAGAGCAACAGTTTTGAAACCTCTGACACAATCACTAAGAAACAGATTCTGTTAGCTTCAAAGAAATTGGAAAGGATCTTTATTTTTCAAATATGCTGACAGTCAGAAAGTAATGGATTTTTTTTAAAAGAAGAGGCTTCTTGCAAGCATTTACATTTTTACATGTAGATTTCTGGAGTGGTTGTCTGGTAGAGCAGGGGATGGCAGTTCCACATTTTATTCAGCCTCTTTCCCTTTCCCATGCACACCAAAAGTGTGTATTTCACATTATGATCCTTAAAGAGTAGAAATGTTCTCCCTGAAAGGAAAGCAGAGAAGCTGACCTGTGGAGCTTGCTCTTCAACTTTCTGGTTGGTCAGTTTGCAGCATGAGCAAGGATTCTGAGTAGCATCTCATGACTCCACAGCAAAACTGTAAATGGATCAATGTGTTTACTTTTGGTGTTTTCCTAGAGTGATATTTAAGATGTCTTTTCTCATCCTCTTGGCTGAGGCCCTAGGAGATGTTGTACCTCCATACCTGTGTCCCCAAAACTCACCAGTTCCCACTCCACCATCACAGCACTCACTCCAGCTGGGGATATATTTACATATTCATTGGGAATTCTCAAGGTTTTTTTTTTTTTTTTCTGAAAGAGAAAGTAAATACATGAAGATTTATCAAGTTTAGTTTGTTTTCTACCATCCTTAGGATCATACCGTAGAGGTTGATGCCAGCTTAAAGGACTGGTCATAGCTACAAGGTATCACTCTTACCTTTAATGGAAATATATATGTATATATCTTCTCTTGGTTGGAGAAGGAAATGGCAACCCACTCCAGTATTCTTGACTGGAGAATTCCATGGACAGAGGAGTCTGGTGGGCTACAGTAGTCCATGGGGTCGCAGAGAGTCAAACCGACTGAGCGACTAACACTTCTCTTGCTTTCCTAAGGTCATGTTGTTTTTTTTCTTTCCTTTACCTATCACTTTCTTTTTTTTTTTTTCATTTTTCATTTTTTTAAAATTTTATTTTATTTTTAAACTTTACATAATTGTATTAGTTTTGCCAAATATCAAAATGAATCCATCACAGGTATACATGTGCTCCCCATCCTGAACCCTCCTCCCTCCTCCCTCCCCATACCTATCACTTTCATTCTCCTTAAGAAGAAGGCAGTGGGAAGAGATACACAGTCTTAGAGCTGTAGAATTGAATGGCTGTTTCTGTTTTGTGCAAAGGAAAACCTTTTATTTTATTTTGAAATTTTGTGAGAGAGAAAACCATTCACCAGAAACAGGAGAAAAGAACATTTTTTCTAGTTGTTAGAGGCGATTACTGGGTGTGAGTTAACCCTTACTAAATTAAAAGCAAGTGAAACAGACTATCAAATTTCAAGTAGATCTCAAGTGTCGTAAATTTAAAATATGAATGTTTGAAGAGATACAATCTGAACTAAGAATAGATTTCATCACTTAGTCAGTTGTGGATTACTGAATGCATACCTAATGCAGTTCTACTATATCTTTTTAACCAAAAATTTTATTTGAGAATGAGGATAAGAAGAGGTATTGGTTTACCTCAACTGCCTCACCTTATATTCCTATGTTTCTACTTTTCTCTAATCTCTGATTTTCTATCTAAGAAAAATAGCTTCATCTTTTTTGAGTCAATTTCTGAACATGAAAACTAAGAATGTTAATTTTCCTGTGGTAGATTATTAACAGTTTGAGTGCAAGATTATAGGTTTCTTAAAATGAATGCCACCCTATTGTTGCTGTTCAGTCACCCACTTGTGTTGATTTTTTGTGAGCCTATGGACTGCAGCATGCCAGGCCTCCCTGTCCCTCTCCATCTCCTGGAGTTTGCCCAAGTTCATATTCATTGCATCAGTGATATAATCCAGACAGCTCATCCTCTGATGCCCTCTTCTCCTCCTGTCCTCAATCTTCCCCAACATCAGGGACTTTTCCAATGAGTTATCTGTTCGCATCAGATGACCAACAGCTTCAGCATCAGTCCTTCCAGTGAATATTCAGGGTTGTTCTCCCTTAAGATTGAGGGAGAGGGTGGGAAGATTTGGGAGAATGGCATTGAAACATGTATAATATCATGTATGAAATGAGTTGCCAGTCCAGGTTCGATGCACAATACTGGATGCTTGGGGCTGGTGCACTGGGACGACCCAGAGGGATGGTATGGGGAGGGAGGAGGGAGGAGGGTTTAGGATGGGAACACATGTATACCTGTGGTTGATTCATTTCGATACAATTTTGTAAAGTTTAAAAATAAAATAAAAGTAAAAAAAAAAGATTGACTGGTTTGATCTCTTTACTGTCCAAGGGACTTTCAGTTGTCTTCTCCAGCACCACAGTTGGAAGGCATCAATTCTTTGGTGTTCTTCCTTCTTTATGGTCCAGGTCTCACAACCGTATGTGACCACCGGGAAGACCATAGCTTTGACTATATGGACCTTTGTCAGTAGAGTAACGTCTCTGCTTTTCAACACACTGTCTAGGTTTGTCATCGTTTCCCTGCCAAGAAACAATTGTCTAATTTCATGACTCCAGTCACCGTCCACAGTGATTTTGGAGACTAAGAAGAGGAAATCTGTCACTACTTCCACCTTTTCCCCTTCTATTTTTCATGCAGTAGTGGGGCCAGATGCCATGATCTTAGTTTTTTTTTCTTTTTTTTTCATTTTTCCCCTTCACTCTCTTCAAGAGGCTCCTTTAACTATATACAAGGCCACGCTATTACTCTCCTAGTAGTCAATATCACTTACAAATTAGATTCAAAGCTCAGACACTTGGGGTAAGTAAACTAGAAAATCACAGCCTCTGGCTCATTTTTTCTCTAATTCCCTCTCCTTATTGTTAAGCCTGTTACTCTTCTATTTTTATTTCAGATGCATAAAACATTTAATTCCTAAATTCATATGTTTTTCACACATATGAATGGAATACTACAGATATCAATGAAATAAAGAGTTTTATCTTGTAAAATTAATTCCTTTTTCTGAAAATGATATGTACTCAAATGCTTAAGATTATGGATAAAAAGCCATGCAACTTGTAAGCACTAAATCTTATTTTTAATTACTCCTCCTGCTTCTGATTCTTTGGATCATTGAAGATAAGATTTCATTTCATTGGATAACGATAACCTGCCTCTTTTTTATTTTCATTGCATGTAAATTAATCTTTCCAAGTCTTATTAATATGCTATTATTTAAAAAAGAAAGGAAATACATGAAGATTGATCAGTCTGGGCTTTTTCCTACTATCCTTAGTATCATACTGCAGAGGGAGATGCCAACCTCAAAGACTGATCATAACTATAAAGTATCACCATCACTTTAGTGGAAATAGATATTTACCCTTTCTTGGTGTCCTAGGTAATGTTTGTTTCTTTCATTTCCCTCTCACTTATGTACCCCTTCAGAATTAAAGGGAAGTGGAAGGCAATGGAAAAGGGGTATCAGTTTTCAAGATAAAGTGAATTGGCTTCCTATCATTTTCCAAAAGCCAATTTGATTTTTATAGTAGTGTGATGAACAGTGAATTTCAATTTGAAATTTGAAAACTATTATGTAATGATGAAACTTCCACCCTTCCAAAATCCAATAACTGTTTATTATTGAATACAGACATAAAATACTCTACTTGATAGCAGAAAAATAGACTTACATAAATTACACAAGTAATGGGGTCACAATTTTCTTCCTTTGGGAAAACAATAAAATTCCTTTGGAATTTTATTCCCTTATTATCATTAATATCCAAAAACACTGCAAAGTAGGGATATCTAGATTTAGTAAAAATTTCCACTAATTGAGAAATAATACTCTAAAAACTTCAGTTTTGTGTCTGTGTGTGTGTGTGTTAATTCTAAGTCAGATGGGAGTTGTGCTGGGGCAGTCTCTTGGCAATGAAGAGCACTTCTACTTCCCCACCTCCTCTTAGAAATTTTGGCATAACCTGTCCTCCATTCCTGGGAAGCAAATTCCTTGAAAGAGCAAGAACCCACCATATAGCCTCTGATGATACATACTCATTCCCAAAGACTATGCACCAGATTCCTAAGTAAGAAGCTTAAAGCATCATGAGAGTTCAGACTTATGTGAGTATCAAGTACACATACACAGAGGCACATACACACGCTCTCCAAATGGTTGTGTTCAATACTGCAAGATCTATGAAAGTTCCCTGCCTCTCTGCCAGAGTGAAATAACCCTATTAAATGTTGAATTGCTAGGGTGGAGAAAGAAATTTGAGTTCTATGTTATCGTAACAATTACCTGTTCTAGATAGCTTTCTCAATCATATCAGACGCCTTTTTTATATTAGTTGTAGAAGCCCAGCCTCCGAACTATAGTAGAAGTCTGTTCACTATTTCTCAAGTTCTGACGTGCTGATGAGACTTCTTAATAATATGCTATGTAAATTACTGACAAGTATGTGAATTAAAGTGGAGATTGTTAACATAGTTCCTCAAATGTTTTCAGAATGAGAGTTTATATTATTAAAATATGTAGACACTTGTTAATAGCCAGATGTTATGCTTGTATAACACTTTTCTCTAAGGAACTTTGAAAATGCTCTCACGTTAATCCTCACAGGCTTTATTATGAAATCACTGCACCATTCAAAATTGGCAGCAATACAATACAGTTTCTTCTATCCATAATATCTTGATTGACTCCTTATTATCTGTAATCTCCTCTGAGATAACAGCCAGTCTTTCTACTTTCCACATTTGTTAACATGAGAAAGGTTTAATATTCATGTTCAGCATTTATTGCCACATATGTTTCATAAATTTGGAAATTGTCCTTATTCTTTTCACTTGTTAACTCAGAAATGTCATCTTTTTTTAAATAAGGTCTTTGTGTTATGTTATGTGTTATGACCCACATGATCAACAGTCTCCTGCCACTCCGTCGACATTGTTCGTAAGAGACATCATATGGCCAATACCTACTCAACCTCCTACCTCTTGCCTTCAGTGTTTCTTCTCTTCCTTAACTCTTCTGATTTGCAATTGGTTGTATGCACCCATGTCATAACACATTACACACTGAAAATGACTTTCCACTGATTTCATGTTGTTTAAACATGGAATAATTCTTTAGTGTTACCCGACTGATTTGTAATACTTCCTGAATATGTGGCGTTCTGATGTGTGATGAGAGCTCATCTGGAGGAAAAACAATCTCATGCTAGAGTTGAAAACCACTGATTTAACCTTATTCACCATATCCCCCTTGAAAATACAGTGACTTCTTTTCCTTTATAACATTTTATCTTTAAGCTATATCAAGGTATTATATCAAGATATATCCATGCTGCTGCTAAGTCGCTTCAGTCGTGTTCGACTCTGTGTGACCCCACAGATGGCAGCCCACCAGGCTTCCCCATCCCTGGGATTCTCCAGGCAAGAACACTGGAGTGGGTTGCCATGTCCTTCTCCAATGCATGGAAGTGGAAAGTGAAAGTGAAGTCGTTCAGTCGTGTCTGACTCTTGGCGACCCCATGGACTGCAGACTACCAGGCTTCTCCGTCCATGGGATTTTCCAGGCAAGAGATATATCCATATCCAGATGCATATGTGCTGAATGTGGTCATTTTTTGGTAGTCAATTCACCCAAGCGCTCCTTTGAGATGAAGAATCAGAGTCAAGCTAAGGGATTTTTATGATGTGTTTCAATGGGCAATTTTAAACAAGTAAAAGGCCATTATCAAATGATCTATGTAGGTAAACTATTTAGAGTTCCTTCCTTCAGAAATATCTTTTCCCCACTTTCTCAGCCTACTTGCAAACTATTTGGCATTCTTACCTCAGTTGCATGTGCTCCTGCTCAGTCGTGCCCTCTCTCTGCGACCCCATGGACTATAACCCCCCAGGCTCCTCTGTCCATGGGATGGTCTGGGGATGAATACTGGAGTGGGTTGCCATTTCCTTCCAGGCTTACCTAGATATAATTTAAATCTGACGACTTAACTTTTTTATACATTAAACAAAATAAATGAGCATGCATTTTTATTTCATTTACTTATTTAGTTCATTTCTCTGGATTATTTAAAAGTTTTGGTTTGAAACTTTGGCATTTTCTTCCTTACCAGTTTCTCTCTGTCACACACATTTTCTTTTGCTGGATTATTTGCAGTGTGCTGACAACTTTACAGTGTTCACTTTTATTGGATTACATTTATTTTTGAAGTGGCTTCCAAATTCTCCCACGTGGCCTCTAATTCTGGAACACCAGTATTTGTTTTCTTTTCCAATGATTGACAATAAAACACAAATATGAACTTTTTTCAACCTTTGCCATCTCACTTCAAGTATTGCTTTTGTCCTTAAGAGTGCTGTACCAGCATATAGTCTAAAATATCGATAAAGGGGAAAAAAATCAAGTTATCTGGACACTCCCTTGTACCTATTGGATTTTTCAGTAAAACAGTGAAGAAGCAAACAGTCTGTTCCCTGATGTCACACAGTCTTTTTCCAAATTTGGTATACTGTATTTTTATTAAAGTAGTAACTTTAACTGACATTTCAGATACAAAAGCATGTGTGTCTTGGGTATATAAGTGAGTACGTGTGTTTATGTTCACAAGGAGATTTGTTTATAGAAGTCCTACATGAATTCTGAGATCCACGGTTCATTGTAGTCATGATGTAGCTTTGATTACAAAAAATCTAATGTTCATGTCAAGATTAATCCTCCTTAGACAACACCAGTGTCATGGTGTTGATAACGAGTAGCTGCAAGCTATCATATTTTCAAAACTAAACACAATGGGTTATTCCATGATTCCAATAGACCAGCAGTCATAAAAATCACTGGAGAAAAAGCAGTATGCTTTTTCTTTGAAGCTATTGAGATTATGATCCTGTCCTAACAATCTCAGGAATGTTGGTATTTGATGTCTTCCTGAAAGACCAGATTGTTGCACATGCCTTCAAATAACTGTCATTTTTTAAAATTAATTGGTTGTAAGTCATAGAGTAGTGATATTTGACTTGAAAAAATGTGAGGTTATCTGTTAAAAGGTTTTTTTTGAAGGCAGTTTTCAAATTTTATCAGTAATCTTGGTTTGTTGTTTAATTGAAGGTGTGTGAAGAAAATGTGTAACCAAGGTACAGGTTTACCTTACTGCAGTGGAATTAGGATGGACCTCAAACATAGGTGCCAGGTGTAACCTTTGTTTGTTTGTTTTTGTGTGTAGCTATGACCTAACCAGGCAGAACTTGCTATAGTGGACTTAGTTGAGTTATATAGAGTTATATATAAAATATTTATTATTTTTTGAGGAACATAGTATTTCATAGTTTGCTACTGTAAAAACTTTCGTAGGAGAATAATTGTATTAGTGAGAGCCATGTATATAAAATCTCAACAAAGTGGGGACAGAACTCTGACCTCACCTGATGAATAATGCGTTTTAGCCTGTTTTCAAATTAAGCTTAGAGATAAAAGTTTATTCAAACTAAGGTCTCCACAGATTAGCAAAAGTTAACTACTGGCCTAGAGTGATGTGTGTGCTAAGTCACTCCAGGCTCCTCTGTTGCTGGAATTCTCCAGGAAAGAATACTGGAGTGGATTTCCACACCCTCCTCCAGGAGATCCTCCCAACCCAGGGATTGAACCTGGGTCTCCTGCATTGCAGGCAGATTCTTTACCTCCTGAGCCACCAGGGAAGCCCATATATATGGTGATTATTCTTAGAGCACCTTCTTATACATGAGATAGCTATGCTTATCCTCTCCATCCTCTTCAGATATTTTTATCTGAAAGGCATGTTGGAATGTTCATATATTTCCTCTATTATATAGAGGAACGCATTTAGTTTTAGATTAAATTATTCATGTCACAATCCTGGAGAAATGCATAATAGATAAGTACCACTGTTTACTTGAGTTAATAAGGCTCTAAAAACACTAAATACATTTTAATTGGAAACAATACAGGCAGATTTAACTGATCCTTGCATACTGTAGTTCTTGAATTGGATTTACTTATACTAGGCATCATCTTCGTCTTTTCAGAGGCAAATTTTCTTTTAAGATTTCTGTGCTACTGAATAAAAGATAAGCCTGAATAACTGTAATAATTAAATATAATACAGTAACTAAGTATTGTCTTCAGTATTTAGTATCATAGAAGTAGAATAATAGATACTATTTATGTGAAATGAACTGTGCTAGATATTGACTTGGGAAGTTGTTGAGTATTATTGCATTATTATTACGGTTTACGACTCTGTCAAGGTAGCGGGTGATATGCCCATTTTATAGATAAGAAAATCAAGACTCAAAAGTTACACTGCTATTAAGTGGCAGAGAAGGGATTCATTTCAAATCTTTGACTCTCTCTGAACGCTTTGCACTATAGCAGTTTATAAAACTCTGGGAGATAAGGCACTTTTACACACCTGGTGAATAACAGGGAAATGCAGCATGTTATTAAGTTGCTGCTAAGTCGCTTCAGTCATGTCCGACTCTCTGCGACCCCATAGACGGCAGCCCACCAGGCTCCCCCATCCCTGGGTTCTCCAGGCAAGAACACTGGAGTGGGTTGCCATTTCCTTCTCCAATGCGTGAAAGTGAAAAGTGAAAGTGAAGTCGCTCAGTCGTGTCTGACTCTTCACGACCCCATGGACTGCAGCCTACCAGGCTCCTCCATCCATGGGATTTTCCAGGTAAGAATACTGGAGTGGGGTGCCATCGCCTTCTCCAGGCTATCTCACCTGAAAAATACTTGTACCATGTTCAACATTCATAACAGTAAAAGGGTATATTGCCTTTGATTGCTTGGTAAGCATAGCTCCACTGGAAAAAATGTGAATTCACTTTAAACTGAGTGTCCTAAAGAGAGATAGTCCTGTACTCCTACCTAATGCAATGAAATAGCTTGGTAGGAACTATAAACTTAATTGCTTAATGAGTTTTTGTTTCATTTTCAACATTTTAATATTAGTCCTATATAAGGTAAACCATCACTAGTAAATTTGCTATTTAATTGTTCCCCTGTGAAATGAAATGTGCTGTAATTAAAAATTTCTTGAGGAAACCCTTGATTAAAGTAATTCTGATTGCACACAAGTGGTTTTTATTTACTTGAAAGGCTCTTGGGCCATTTTACTTAGAAACCCATCTTCTGAATGTATACTTCTAAGAGAAAATCAGTCTGGTGATTATCATGCACAAAAAAAGCTGAATTTTAAATTAACATAGTCTTTATTCTGTCCAATGGTTCAGCCCTCAAAATAGTGGGTTCTTAACTAGTGGTGTGCTACTAAATGTTTCACAAGTGGTTTTCTGGTGAGGAAGGGCGCTCTAACTTGTAGTGTTTGCCAATTTTTGTGGTAAATACATCCAATGTGGCTGATCCTGCATCACCAATGTGATATCACTGTACTCGGAGTTGAGAAGAAATACACAGTAATATACCTTATGGAGTATTTCTGCTATACAGATAACATAATATAAATAACCTCAAGAATATAAATGATAAAGTGTTATAAAATAATTAGGAATTAAGTGTTCTGATATTTGTGCCCTTTGTTTTTCCTATAGTTTATTAAATTCTAAATTTATGTAATTTAATTTTCAGTAGCCTGTGCTTGGGCTTCTGTGATGACTTAGTGGTAAAGAATCTGCTTACCAAGCATGAGACCCGGGTTCAATCCTTGGGTCAGGAAGATCCCCTGGAGCAGGAAATGGCAACCCACCCCAGTATTCTTGCCTGGAGAATCCCATGGACAGAGGAGCCTGGTGGGCTACAGTCCATGGAGTCACAAAGAGTCAGGCACGACTTGGTGACTGGACAACAACAATAGCTGTGTTTAACTACTGTCTGTCTCATGGTCATCTTGAAAATTTAGCAATCACTTCTTGAGAGCCATTGTGACCTAGAATGAGGCAGTATAAGCAGCCCCAGCTGGTATTAAGCAGTGGTACCCCCACTGATACTAAGCACATCTTTTTCTCTATAACTGCATAGCAATGCAAAGCATCAAGGATTTGAAAATGAGGAAGTAGAAAATGAAGACAGTACTGTCTGAAAATGGGCCAAAGTTAATCAGTCAGGGTGAATTTCAAGGCTGAAGTTGTTATCAGCCATGTTCTTCTTTGTGGGCATTTGATTGTTGGGGGAAGATAACTGGACATTACATTTTTGGATTCTCTGTGCTCATATTAACCTTGATAATCTAGTCATGGAATCTTGGGGACAGCAAACGGCCAAACTACTCTGATAAAAATGCTTTCTTCTCAAAAAACAAACAACCTTCCCCATGCTGAAAATGGGCTTTACTGGAAACTTTTCATCTCTAATGAAGCAGAGTTTGAAACTTCATCTGAGATAGCTTGTATACCAGGCAGGTTAATGATCCTCAAGAATTTGTACTGGGCCTACCTAGGAGAGTACTTGCCTGGAGAATCCCATGGAAGAGGAGCTTCGCAGGCTACAGTTTGTGGGGTCGCAAAGAGTCGGACACAACTGAGTGACTAACACTAACTAACACTAGCTAGGCAGTCTGTGAAAGTGGTTTGGACCTATAAGGGACCAGCACGTTTAAGAAGAGGTGAAATGTGGAAGAAAATAAAAAATTGCAGAAGGAACTTAAGGAGGTATTTCAAGGGAGAAGAGTAGAGATCATTCGTTTAAGACATGATGCTTTGTTCTGACTTTTAAATAAATCCCTTCCCAACCTCTCCTATGGAAAAGGAAATAGCAACCCACTCCAATATTCTTGCCTGGAGAATTCCGTGGACAGAGGAGCCTGGCATGCTGCAGTCCATGAGGTTGCAAAGAGTTGAACACGACAGAGCGACTAACGCTCACTTCACTAAACCTAAGACTACACTAAGGTGTAAACTGATTTGCATCTCTTGTAGAGTGAGATGTGCTGAATGTCATCCATAGTATCTCTCTCTCTCTCTCTCTCTCTTGATTACTTCCTAAGACCAAACCGTGACACTCATTTGTAACATGACTAGGCAAGGCTGGTAATATTGCTTTTGGCACTGAAATAGGGGATAGTTTGCATTCACTAATTCTGGTTAATGAAAACCACTAATTCTGGTTAATGAAAATTATTATTTTGGTAATATTAGCAGAAACTCAGGATTAAAAATTGGTATATTCACTGGTATATTCAGGATTAAAAATTGGTATATTCACTGGTATATTCACTCCCCTGGTTGGCAGAGAAGTTAACCTCTTTGGATTATTTGAGTTTTTAACCCAAGCTAAAGAAGAAAGCCAACATGTATTTAAGTTTGGGTTTTGAAATTGTAAAATTGCTTTTACTATTTTAGTGCTTAACTCCTCTGCTATAAAAGAGGAGTATATGGAATGACAGCAAATCCTCTAAGATGGTTTTTATGCCCATCAGAAGGCAAAGTCATTGCCCTGCTATACTCTAAACTTTTCTTGCTGTCCAGATGAATGCACTTTCCTGTTTTCTGTCTCAGTTTCCTTGACCTGGCTGGTTTCTTCTATTAAAACTAGTTTATAATGTGGACAGTAATGTCAGAGAACAATAGCTAAATGGTTTTTGTTCCACTGTGTTAGATTATCAATCTCAACTGATTAGAAAAAAGAAAAGGCTAAGATTCAGTGAGCTGAATGATTCTTGTTTTAGCATGGGACATCTGTTTTATTGTTCTGTTCTGCTTTATCTTCCCTGACTGGATGAGTGGCAATAAATCATTATTAAGGTTTGAGTAAATCCATCTAATTTTATTTCCTATCTAATTACCCTTTCTCCTGATTTTTAGTGATGTCCCTTTCTTTCTGCTCTGTGAGTCAGGTCCTGGTACAATCCTCCCCAAATGACCTCATTTAGCCTCTCTCGTACGTCGCTCAAGTTTCCACTCTGATGTTATTTTACTTGCCCTCATACATCTGAAATAGCCACTCCCACCAGGCACTTCTGTCACTGCCCACCTACCTTTGCTTCTATTTTCTTGCTAAAGTAATATTTCCACACTGAAAATCTTCCAGTCCCCGTGCATCACTCAGTTCCAGTTTTATCATAGAAGCATTCCCAATAATTCCTTCATTTCCTTCGGACCATCCATAACAACACATCTTCTTAGTATACGCTGTGTCACTAGAGTATATTCATGTAGCCTTTTGTTGTACCTTATCTTGTATACTACTCATTTTCTAATGGAGATTTTCTTTCTTAAGTAACATACTAGCTATCCTGAAGGTATGGTGCAAGAAAAAATTTTTATTGATTTTACTAATTAGTTTTGAGGTACCTGGCTAATGCCTAAAAAAAAAATTACTTGTTACCAGAAACTACTCTTATTGAATTAGAGAAATATTATGTCTAAATAAATTTAGACATTCAGGAAAGTCCTTTTCTGCTACAGCATTAGGCCATTTCCTCAGGTGACCGCATGTCTTCTCTTAGAAATGACTTCATTGTGTCTCCCATCTGTGAATTCTGACATACTTACTTGATAGCTTACTTGAAACCTTGAATTGCTTTCAGGAGAGCTAAATGAGGTCATGATAAGGATGACTTTAGATTATAAATAAACAAAAAGAAAATCAAAGGGTAAAAAATACTTGTAAAAAATAAGCTGTTGAAATGGTATATTTTAAGAGATTGTTTGAATGAATAAGAATCATTTTAGACAAGATTAACAGAAAGCTACCAGGAGAAGACTTGAATAAGATTCAGAAGTGGACTCTGTCTTTGACCATTAAGATGACGTTGATTGAATCAACTAATTTCTCTATCATCATTGTCTTTATCTCAAAAATGAGGAAATTTTAATTAATCCAAAGACTATTTTCAGCTCTAATACAATGTAATTTAGAAGTGAGAAGTGTTTATAAATGAGGAATTTTTGAATTGGAGGTCTAAAGATTTTAAATTAATTCTTTCAATATTTGCATTTATCTGAATAAGAAATTGTATGCTTTATTTGAATATTGAGTGGTAAATGTACATTTAAGAAACTTGACATTCTGATTTACTTCATAGAGGACTGTGGATGTCTACAAACTAAAATAATGTCTTTCTCAATAAATAAAATCACCATCACTCTTTTGTGCCCTGCTATAGAAAGTTCTGGGTCATTCATCAGGAAAACCATTGCTGTATTACACATTCTCCTATCCACAATACTTAAAGTTTTAATTGTGTGCTTCAGCACTTCCTATTTCAATATCATTGTTCTTTTGAGGCTGTACTTTGATCCATGTCCTTGAGAAGAGGAATGAAAAATAATCTATACTTTCATTTCTGAGTAAGCCAATTTCAGTGCAAGATACCATATAAGAAAGATTTTCTGAAGCTGAAATGTGTTGATTAACAAATTAATTATTTATTATTTGTGTTTATCCTGAATGAATCATCAGGAAATGATGGTTCTCTGTGGTTTTATTTAAATACTGTGATAATAATCACTGCAAATTCAAGCAGGTCTATTAGTACATTTTAAAACTTAGCTTCAAGGTCTACAATTTTTTTTTATTTTAATTGGAGGCTAATTACTTTATAATATTATCATGGTTTTTGCCATACATTGACATGAATCAGATTTGGTGTACATGTGTTCCCCATCCTGAACTCCTCTCCCACCTCCCTCCCCATCCCATCCCTCAGTGTCATCCCAGTGCACCAGCCCTGAGCACCCTGTCTCATGCATCAAACCTGGACTGGCGATCTGTTTCATATACGATAATATACATGTTTCAATGCTATTTTCTCAAATCATCCCATCCTCGCCTTCTCCCCAGTGTCCAAAAAACTGTTCTTTACATCTGTGTCTCTTTTGCTGTCTCACATATAGGGTCATCGTTACCATCTTTCTAAATTTCATATTTATGCATTAGCATACTATATTGGTGTTTTTCTTTCTGACTTACTTCACTCTGTATAATAGGCTCCAGTTTCATCTACCTCATTAAAACTGATTCAAATGTATTCTTTTTAATGGCTGAGTAATATTCAATTGTGTATATGTACCACAGCTTTCTTATCCATTCATCTGCCAATGGACATCTAGGTTGCTTCAAGGTCTGCAATTTATAATTTACTGCTTCCCTCTGATTACAAAAACAATTAATGTCTTTTATTAAGACTGCAAATTACAGAAAGAATAAAGTAAAATCATATATGACCCACCACACATAAATAACCATGGATAACATTTTGATGAGTATTCTTTCAGTATTTTATAATACCTGTGTCTTTGGGGGGAAAAAATGTCACTTTATCAACCCATACCTGTTTGTACAAATTCTGAAATACAGATTGACTAAACTGGGACCATGTTATGTTAGACCTAATATTTTGTTATAAATATTCCCAAATTTTTATAGCCCTTCTCTCTCATTCTCAGAACAACTAGTGTGTATGTGCTCAGTAGCTCAGTTATGTCCAACTCTTTGTGACTCATGGACAGGCTTATCTATCCAGGGGATTTTCCTGGCAAGAATACTAGAGTGGGTTGCCATTTCCTCCTCCAGGGTATCTTCCTGACCCAGGGATTGAGCCCATGTATCCTGCATCTCCTGCATTGCAGGTAGATTCTCTACTGCTAACACACTAATAAATCAGTTCTTACAGTGGGCAGGAAGTAGATAAGCAACAGCAGACTTTCAGTTCAGTTCAGTTCAGTTCAGTCAATCAGTCGTGTCTGACTCTTTGCAACCCCATGAATTGCAGCACACCAGGCCTCCCTGTTCATCACCAACTCCCGGGGTTCACTCAAACTCACGTCCATCGAGTAGGTAATGCCATCCAGCCATCTCATCCTCTGTCATCCCCTTCATCTCCTGCCCCCGATCCCTCATAGCATCAGTCTTTTCCAATGAGTCAACTCTTTGCATGAGGTGGCCAAAGTATTGGAGTTCCCTCCTCAGCATCAGTCCTTCCAATGAACACCCAGGACTGGTCTCATTTAGGATGGACTGGTTGGATCTCCTTGCAGTCCAAGGGACTCTCAAGAGTCTTCTCCAACACCACAGTTCAAAAACATGAATTCTTCAGCACTCAACTTTCTTCAAAGTCCAACTCTCACATCCACACATGACCACTGGAAAAACCATAGCCTTGACTAGACGGACCTTTGTTGGCAAAGTAATGTCTCTGCTTTTGAATATGCTATCTAGGTTGGTTATAACTTTCCTTCCAAGGAGTAAGCGGCTCTTAATTTCATGGCTGCAATCACCATCTGCAGTGATTTTGGAGCCCCGAAAAATAAAGTCTGACACTGTTTCCACTGTTTCCCCATCTATTTCCCATGAAGTGATGGGACCGGATGCCATGATCTTCGTTTTCTGAATGTTGAGCTTTAAGCCAACTTTTTCACTCTCCTCTTTCACTTTCATCAAGAGGCTCCTTAGTTCCTCTTGGTTTTCTGCCATAAGGGTGGTGTCATCTGCATATCTGAGGTTACTGATATTTCTCCCGGCAATCTTGATTCCAGCTTGTGCTTCTTCCAGCCCAGCGTTTCTCATAATGTACTCTGCATAGAAGTTAAATAAGCAGGATGACAATATACAGCCTCGATGTACTCCTTTTCCTATTTGGAACCAGTCTGTTTGTTGGGCTCCAGAATCACTGCTAATGGTGACTGCAGCCATGAAATTAAAAGACGTTTACTCCTTGGAAGGAAAGTTATGACCAACCTAGATAGCATATTGAAAAGCAGAGACATTACTATGCCAACAAAGGTTCGTCTAGTCAAGGCTATGGTTTTTCCTGTGGTCATGTATAGATGTGAGAGTTGGACTGTGAAGAAGGCTGAGCACTGAAGAATTGATGGTTTTGAACTGTGATGTTGGAGAAGACTCTTGAGAGTCC
>NW_011495014.1:6584111-6584802 GCF_000754665.1 Bison bison bison
CATGTCCAGTTCTAACTGTTGCTTCCTGACCTGCATATAGGTTTCTCAAGAGGCAGGTCAGGTGGTCTGGTATTCCCATTTCTTTTAGAATTTTCCACAGTTTATTGTGATCCACACAGTCAAAGGCTTTGGCATAGTCAATAAAGCAGAAATAGATCTTTTTCTGGAACTCTCTTGCTTTTTCCATGATCCAGCAGATGTTGGCAATTTGATCTCTGGTTCCTCTGTCTTTTCTAAAAGAAGCTTGAGCATCTGGAAGTTCACAGTTCACGTATTGCTGAAGCCTGGCTTGGAGAATTTTGAGCATTACTTTACTAGCGTGTGAGATGAGTGCAATTGTGTGGTAGTTTGAGCATTCTTTGGCATTGCCTTTCTTTGGGATTGGAATGAAAACTGACCTTTTCCAGTCCCGTGGCCACTGCTGAGTTTTCCAAATTTGCTGGCATATTGAGTGCAGCACTTTCACAGCATCATCTTTCAGGATTTGAAAGAGCTCCACTGGAATTCCATCACCTTCACTATCTTTGTTCGTAGTGATGCTTTCTAAGGCCCACATGACTTCACATTCCAGGATGTCTGGCTCTAGGTGAGTGATCACACCATCGTGATTATCTTGGTTGTGAAGCTCCTTTTTGTACAGTTCTTCTGTGTATTCTTGGCACCTCTTAATATCTTCTGCTTCTGTTAAGAT
>NW_011495014.1:6584902-6585230 GCF_000754665.1 Bison bison bison
AGCAGAGACATTACTATGCCACAAAGGTTCGTCTAGTCAAGGCTATGGTTTTTCCTGTGGTCATGTATAGATGTGAGAGTTGGACTGTGAAGAAGGCTGAGCACTGAAGAATTGATGGTTTTGAACTGTGATGTTGGAGAAGACTCTTGAGAGTCCCTTGGACTGCAAGGAGATCCAACCAGTCCATTCAGCCCTGGGATTTCTTTGGAGGAAACGATGCTGAAGCTGAAACTCCAGTACTTTGGCCACCTTATACGAAGAGCTGACTCATTGGAAAAGACTCTGATGCTGGGAAATATCGAAGGCAGGAGGAGAAGGGGACGACAGA
>NW_011495014.1:6585609-6596827 GCF_000754665.1 Bison bison bison
GCTCTTGTACAATGTCACAAACCTCCATCCATAGTTCATCAGGCACTCTGTCTATCAGATCTAGTTCCTTAAATCTATTTCTTACTTCCACTGTATAATCATAAGGGATTTGATTTCGGTCCTACCTGAATGGTCTAGTGGTTTTCCCTACTTTCTTCAATTTAAGTCTGAATTTGGCAATAAGGAGTTCATGATCTGAGCCACAGTCAGTTCCCGGTCTTGTTTTTGCTGTCTGTATAGAGCTTCTCCATCTTTATGTTTCTGAAAATGGTTCTTGAATAACAGGTTTCCACTGTGGTGTATAACATATGAATGTATTACCATTCCTGATTTTCCATTGCTTAGACTAGTACCTGGCATCTATTTGGCATCATGTATATATTTATTCTATGAATGGGTACATATTGAATTGAAACAATGGAAAGTCTGGCTATTCCATTGAAGCTTCATGGAATCCCAACTTTGGGACTCAACTCTAAGATCTGACACATCACTTAGCATGGTCAAAAATACAGTTTTCTGACTTTATCTTTCTTAAACAATCATGAGGATAAGTTCATTCCAATCATTGCCTATAAGAAGAAAATTAGTTTTGAAAAAAAAAAAGGAGAATAAAAACAATTATCAGTAACAGGAAGCAAATGATAAATGCTAAAGAGTTAAGATTTCCAGAACTCTCTATGCCTCTTGTGTTTTTTTGTTTTGTTTTTAAACCCATTTTTTTCCCGAATACACAAAAGCAAATAAATAAATAAATAAGGACTCCTTTTAAAGTAAAAATAAATCAAACTCTTGAGTAGAACTTATGTTATTTAAAGGTGTATAGGCTTAAAGCTATTTGCAAACTCCTGTTACACTTTTAGCTCACCTATAATTATTAAATCTAAATGTATGTTAACTCCAAGCAAAATTACAAAACTAAGAACTTTTCAATCAGCAACACTAATGGGGTGACTTTTTTTTTCTAAACTAAACCACTTTCATAACATAGAGCATCAACGCAGGGCTGACCAACAAGCCATCACTTTTGGCTGGGGGGGAGTGGGGAGTAGGGAGTGGGGTGGGAACAGAGGCAGAAGTCTGCCCCTTCTGTATTTTCACTTTAATTATTTATTTAAATAGACATAAATAAAAGTGCACAACTCATAAATGTTGAATTTTCTGAATTATTACAAAATGAACATTACCCACACAATAGTCCAGATCAAGAAGTAGAACATTACCATCAACTCAGACACTTCCCTTGTACCTCATCCCAGTCTTTTTTTTTTTTTTTTCATTTTTTAAGCCACTTTATTTATTTGTTTTTTAATTGAAAGATAATTGATTTACAGAGTTTTATGGTTTTCTGTCACACATCAACAAGAATCAGCTGTAGGTACACCCATGTCCCCTCCCTCTCATTCCAGCCTTTAGGTCCCCCTTCCTCCTGAAGACTACCCAGCACCAGTTTGTGCATCTGAAATATTTCCACTAGTGCACTTTTCAAACCAATTTCTACTCTCTTCTCTTCCTGAACTATGATGAAACTTTTGTTTTTACAACAGTGATATAATTTGCCTTTTTATTTTGATACAGATTTATTGTTTGGTTTTTTTTTGTTTTCTTATCATGTTTTACATTTTATTTTTTTTCTAATTTTATTTTATTTTTAAATTTTACATAATTGTATTAGTTTTGCCAAATATCAAAATGAATCCGCCACAGGTATACACGTGTTCCCCATCCTGAACCCTCCTCCCTCCTCCCTCCCCATACCATCCCTCTGGGTCGTCCCAGTGCACTAGCCCCAAGCATTAAGTCCACGTTGTTCCCACTAATAATGGTAGCTAGCATTATTCATGTGCTTTACTGCATTCTGGATACTGTTCTAAGTGCTTAACATAGAATTAACTCATTTAATCTTCAAATAAGACTACAAAGCAGTTATTATTATTCTTATTTTACAGACTAGGAAACTGAGGCACAGAGAGGGTAAATAACCTACCCAATATCATATAGCATGTACATTGGGGTTCCAAGATTCAGACCCAAATGGCTTGGCTCCAAGTGTCTATGCCTTTAATTATCTACCCTGCTATGCCATCTTAAAATTTTCAGGGATCAAACCCAGGTCTCCTGCCTTGCAGGCAGACACTTTAACCTCTGAGCCACCAGGGAAGCCCTTTAAAATTTAAATATTCTCAAAAGTACTGTGTGGCACCAACTTCATGTAAAACTCAAACTGTTTATAGCACAGGCACCCTCTGGTAGTACCAATTATAAAGTAGTAATTCACATGATCAGATAGATAGCTATTTTAATTTTTTAGATTATCACTGAAATTCAAAGTCAGTTTTAGAATTTCTCACACAGAAAATCTGAAGCTCTCCCTCCCTTATATATAAACAAAGATATGTGTGACCCCTGTCTGAGAGAAACTGAGTTTAAGTAATGAGAAATCATTTCTTACAAAAGCCAGTTGACCAGAGCATAATCACACAGAATGATCATCTATACCTTGCTCGTTACAGAATGATTCACCAATGATCAGTAAAAGAATGAGTAACTAAAGACAGATACTGACTGTTATCTTTCAATATTATTTTTAATTGTTAAGTTATATTAGACATCTTGTACCTACTGGACACAAAAATGAATTTCAAGTATTATTGGATATTCTTTTGTCAAACATGATCTATACTTTACAAAGATTGCTGCCATAATATATTACCAGTGAGCAAAGTTTCACGAGTGACTTAGAAAATCACGTATAGAGAAATACGAAAGTAGACCCTAATAGGGTATCTTGAGAAGCACAATCTGCTCTTCTTCTTAATGAAAATTACTAACTTATCCAGTGTCTGCCTCTGTCCATATTGCTCTCTGCAGTTGGGCACTCACAGCCCCATCTCCCTGAATCATTTGAGTTCTATCCTTTAGCCAAATGTGATTATCAGGCATGCCTTTAGAGGTGAAATGATGGATGTCTGGATAGCACCCTAAGCTGATGTGACCATGTTGGGCATCCCATAATATAGCACTCAAACTTCCTCTTTGTTTTTACCTTTATATTGGTTTAAAGTATGTTTTGTTTTGTTTTTCTTTTTTTCCCTGCCTTTGGTAAAGTTATTCCTGCTGCTACTGCTGCTGCTAAGTCGCTTCAGTCATGTCGGACTCTGTGCGACCCCATAGATGGCAGCCCACTAGGCTCTTCTGTCCCTGGGATTCTCCAGTTAAGAGTACCGGAGTGGGTTGCCATTGCCTTCTCCAATACATGAAAGTGAAAAGTGAAAGTGAAGTCGCTCAGTCGTGCCCGACTCTTAGCGACCCCATGGACTACAGCCTACCAGGTTCCTCCATCCATGGGATTTTCCAGGCAAGAGTGCTGGAGTGGGTTGCCTTTGCCTTCTCCGAAAGTTATTCCTAGAGTTTGTTAATTTTAAATACATGAAGATATCATAGTTTACTCAAAACTCATTATGTTTAAAAATTTTAAAAAAAGTAATGTCCAGTGTGTTCTTTCATAGGAAAAAAAACAAACAAAACTTAAAGAACCATTGAGGTTATACAAATTTTTATAAACCTGAACCTCTTCTTTGGATAGCACTTATCAGTCAGTACATTCTAATCGATTTAACAGTTATTTACAACTGTCTGTTCTCTTCTTGAAACACTACCTTCTCTAACCTTAACTTGGCCAAGAAAACTCTCATGACCTTCCCTCTCTCTTCAAGTTTCCTGCATTGTCTGAGCCCCCTTGCTTAGAATCTTTACTTGAATCTTCAGAGATTTTACACTTAGTATCCTCTTTACTTATCTTTCTTTCATCTCTGAATCATTTTTAAATGGATATTGTACTTTATTTTCAGAAACTAAAACTATTCAGAAATGAGTAATACAATAAAAGTTTCCTGTAATCCTACACCACAGAGATAACATGTAAAATACTTCGGATGTTTTACTGTCTTTAAATTTTGTAGAAATTGTTTTTAAAGATTATGCATAAGAAATTTTATAAACACAAAAGAATATATGTGATATGTCAGCATGATAGTCATTAGTTATGATTCACTAGCAACCTAGGGAGCATAGAATTACCAACCCAAAGTTCCATGGGCTTTCTACTAATTGCATCTTCCATCTCCACTTCCTCAGAGTGTTGTCACTTTCAGTTTTACAGAAACTTTGTTAAGTAGCAACTAGTGTAATAGTCGTTTCAAAGTGAGTACAGTGTCAAATTATGGCCTGGGGGTCAAATCCAGCCTATGACCTGTTTTTGTAAATAAAGTTTTATTGGCACACACACACACAAAAATAAAAACAAGGAAAAAAAATAAAGTGAGTACATTAAGGCTTAGAATATTTAAAATCTAAGAGTCACATGGCCAGTGAAAAATAGTGTTAGTGACTCAGTCACTTTCAACTCTTTGAGATCGCAAGGACTGTAGCCCACCAGGTTCCTCTGTCCATGGAATTCTCCAGGAAAGAATACTGGAGTGAGTAGCCATTTCCTTCTCCAGGGGATATTCCCAACCCAGGGACCAAACCTGGGTCTTCAGCATTGCAGGCAGATTCTTTACTGCCTGAGCCACCAGGGAAGCCTCACATGGCTATAAGTTAACCAAACTCAGGACTTGAATTCCAGAGCTCAGGCTCTTACCCACTATTCCACACTAATTTTCCTAGACTCCCATACTCAACTTGAGATCTGTCAAAGTTGTCATGGCATCTAGAACTTCACTTTTATGGAAGAAGCATGATAATAGTTGCATAATTATTTGTAGCCTATTTGCATATCTCCCACTATCTTGTAACATCCACGAAGGCAGAACACATATGTATCTTATACATTACTCTAATTACTGTTACTAAAGGTCAGTATAGGCATACCTCATTTTATTGTGCTCTGCTTTCTTCACTTTACAGATACTGCATTTTTTACAAATTGAAGGTTTCTTGCAACCCTATACGGCTGTAAGCACTGTTTTTTTTTTTTTTTTTTTTTCCCCCCAACAAACAGCATTTGCTCAGTTCATGTCTCCATGTCACCTTTTGGTAATTCTACCAATATTTTAAACTTTTTCATTATTATTATATTTGCTATTGTGATCCATGATCAGTCAACTTTGATGTCAGACTTGTAATTGTTTTGGGATGCCGTGAACCATGCCTATATAAGTCAGAGAACTTAGTAGATATTGTGTGTGCTCTGACTGCTTCACCAACTACATTCCTCATCTCTCTCCCTCTCCTTGGGCCTCCCTATCCCTGTGATGTGGTAGTATTGGGATTAGGCCAGTTAGTAACCCTAAGATGGTCCCTAAGTGTTCATTGAAAGGAAAATTCACACATCTCTCAGTGTCAATAAAAATAAAATTATAAAATCTAGTTTAATAAAAGGAAACAACTTGGATAAACATGATCAAACAGTAAGGAAGGCATGTTGAAAGCTGAGATAGCCTAAAAGCTAGGCCTCATGCACCAAATGGTTAGCCAAGTTGTGTTTCCAAAGGAAAAGTTATTGATGGAAGCTAAAAGTGCTACTTCAGTGAACACACAAATGATAAGAAAGCAAAAGAGCCTTATTGCTGATATGGAGAGAGTTTTAGTGGTCTGGATAGAAGATTAAACAAACCACAACATTCTCTCAGCCAAAACCGTATCCAGAACAAGGTTAGCTCTCTTCACTTCTGTGAAGTCTGAAAGAGATGAGGATGCCACAAAAGTAAAGTTTGAAGCCAGCGAAGGTTGGTTCATGAGGTTGAAGGGAAAAAGCCACCTCAAAACATAAAAGCACAAAGTGGAACAGCAAGTGCCGATATAGAAGCTATGGCAAATTATTCAGATCTAGATACAAAAAGAATGAAGGTGAATATACTGAACAACAGACTTTCAAGGTAGATGAAACGTCCTTCTATTGAAAGAAAATTACATCTATGACTTTTACAGATAGAGAGGAGAGGTCAGTGTCTGGCTTCAAGGGTTCAGAAGACAGACTGACTCTCTAGGGACTAATGCAGTTGATAACTTGAAATTGAAGCCAGTACTCATTTACCATTCTGAAAATTCCAGGGCCCTGGAATAGTTTTTATGCCAAAACTATTCTGCCTGTGACCTATGAATGGAACAACAAAGCCTGAATGACAGCACATCTTTTTATAACATGGTTTACTGATTATTTGAAGCCTACAGTTTGACACCTACTGCTCCAAATAAAAGATTCTTTCAACATCTTCCAGTTCATTGACAATGCACCTGGTCACCCAAGACCACTGATGGAGATGTTTAAGATTCAGTTTGTTTTTATGCAAGCTAACACAACATCCATTGCAGCTCATGGATCAAGGGGTAGTTTTGAATTGCAAGTCTCATTATTTAGGAAATGTATTTCATAAGACTCTAGCTACCATAGATGGTGATTCCTCTGATGGGTCTCAGCAAAGTAAATTGAAAACCTTCTGGAAAGGGTTTATCATTCTCAATGCCATTAAGAAAAGTGTTGGGAAGAAATTGATTCCAACTCTTAATGGATGACTTGGAGAAGTTGAAGACTTAAGTGGAGGAAGTAACTGCAGGTATGGTGGAAATAACAAGAAAACCAGAAGAATAAGTGAAGACGTGACTGCATTCCTGCAATCTCATGATAAAACTTTAATGGTTGGGGAGTTGTTTCTTATGGATGAGTAAAGAAAGTAGTTTCTTAAAATGAGTACTGTGGGTGATGATGCTATGAACATTGTCAAAATGACAACAAAAGATTTAGAATATTACATAAACTTAGTTGATAAAGCAGCAGCGGGTTTTGAGAGGACTGACTGCAATTTTGAAAGTTCCACTGTGGGTAAAATGCTATCAAACAGTAATCCATGGTACAGAGAAATTCTTTGTGAAAGGATCTTCATAGAATGAATAAAATAAGCCACTTCCTTGTCTTATTTTGAGAAATTGCTACAGCCACCCTAGCCTTCAGCAATCATCACGTCAGCCAGTCAGGAGCCATTAATGTGGCCGCAAGACCCTCCCCCAGCAAAAAAGAGTGTAACTCACTGAAGGCTCAGATGATGGGTAGCACATTTTAGCAATACGTTTTTTTGTTTTTTAAATTAAGAGGTGGGCATAACAGCCCACTCCAGTATTCTGGACTAGAGAATCCCATGAACAGAGGAGCCCAGTGAGTAGGGTTGCAAAGCATCAGACATGACTGAAGCAACTTAGCACACATGCATACATTTTTTGGACATAATGCTGCTGGACAGTTAATAAGCTACAGTAGAGTGTAGACATAACATATGCACTGGAAACCAAGAAAATTGTGTGACTCACTTTACTGTGACATCCACTATATTGTGGTGGTCTGGAACCGAGCCTCAATACCTCCCAGATGTGACTGTATATATCTACTAGATAGATGGGTGGATGGGCTGGAGGCTGAATATTTATTTATATGTTTACCAGTCTCATAGACATCCAGCTGATGCCATGGAAAAAATAGAAAAGACTTGTTTCTTCTATGTGGTGTATATGCTAAGTCACTTCAGTCGTGTACGACTCTGTGTGACCCCATAGACTCCGCTGTCCCTGGGATTCTCCAGGCAAGAACACCGGAGTGGGTTGCCATTTCCTTCTCCAATGTGGTGTATATAGACCCTGTATAAAACTAAATCCTTGCATTCCTTCCCAAGTCCTACTGATTCTATCAATGAGACACCTGTACAGCAACTGTCTTTTGTTTCAGTATCATCACATTTCTTTGACTGTAGGTTGCTTTTTAAATCATGTCCTCTCTGCCTTCTCTTCTTCCTCAAGACTGCCAGACTGGTTTTACTTGAATGAAATATTACTAGACAGAGGTGACCATGTGATCACCACCCTGCCTTCCCCTCTACTCTGGGAATAATTTTGGTAAAGTTTTAGGAAAAAATGCTTCTTTTTCAGTTTTGACCCTTAAAAGTGAATCAGCACAAAATACTGAGACTGTACTGTTGAATACCAAAAAGCCATTAAAGTTGCATAATGTCAGTTAGCTACATATGGGTATTATTTATCTAGAAAGATACCATATTCTTTATGATTTTCTTTCTGCAGTAGGTTTAAATATGGTATATTTTCTCCTTCTGTACAGAAAATTTTAATTTTCAGTGTTTTGAAATTGTGTAAATTCCAAAGATACCACATACTTTAAATGTTACCAAAGAAGTTTTTAAAATGAGTTTTCCAAAGCAAATTAAATGAAATTCAGAAAAGTATTTCAGAAGGTCATTAAAGTTGAGAAATATGAGGTGCAGACATAAATAAGGCACAATACATTAATTAACACAAAGCTGAACCCTGCCTTGGTTTTCACCCTGAAAGAAAGATAATTAAAAACAACACTGTGAGGTATTTTTCATATGACTCCTGGGTTAGTGAATGGATGAGGAATGAAGATAATGACAGAAAAGAAAAGTTGAATGTGAGACTTCTAACATAATAGCAAGAAAATGCATAGTTTGATGCTGTTGTTCTGTATTTAACACTCTAAATTGCTCCTACATTTTAAACAACTGCTCAGAGTGTTTCAGTAATTAGCACATCAGGGATGCATTAATATAGAATGATAGTCTTAACTTTGGGAGTTTTTTAAGCTTTAGTAATCTGCCTTCCCCAAAGCATAACATGCAAACAATTTAAATGAAAATAATATATCTCAATCATCTACCAATACACTCCAATATATTAAATATACACACATTAGCTTATACATGCAAACCTGAAAATATTGCAATATTACTTGTTGAATATTTCTTAACGTTGACTTGAAGGTATGGTTTAAGATGACTTAAAGATATGGGTACATGATAGCGGTTCTTTCTATTCTGAGAACTACACAAGCAAGATGACTGTTCTGGGAAATTGCTATTTACTAATCCTGTTGTATGGGGCTCTTCCCTTCCCTTTGTATCTCAAGGGCTTATTATCAATTTGGCTAAAAGTAGCCACTCTTGTTTCAGAATACTTGCTCTCCAGGATGATCTATGTGGTGCTGTTTTTCCAGTTTCATATCTGTGATCTGTTATTTTAGATTTAACCCCAGCATATAGTTACACTTCCTAAAGTCCACATTGGATTGTAAAACTCCTGCAAAGACATCTACTACCTATTGTATTTACTTAAGACCCTTAGGTTAATTTTTCAGTGTTTATGTGTAATCACCTTTTCAATCAGTCTCAAGATTCTAGATTTTTCTTACTCTGTATTTGGATAAATATTCTACATGTCTAATGTTATACCCATCCCCTAAATAAATATGTCCAGTATTCTAGGAAAATACCTACCCCAAGAACTGTGAAAGTGTTCCTTGACTGTGATCAGTAGGTTGTTAGGTTACACAACCTAAACATATGTCTCCAAAGTCTGTCAATATTAAGGGTTAAGGAGGTTTCTTACTCTTCGAGGCTCTAAAGCAAAATCCACATAGACAAAGCCTCCAGAATTTGACATACTGTGTAATGCGGCTGATGAAGGTATAATCCTCAGTCCTTCCTAAAGTATTCTAAAGTTATTGGTAAACTTCACAAATGGTTCTTTTTCCCAGTGTGTGTAGAATTACTTGAAGATATTCTTATTAGAAACAAGTCTTCATTGTTGATGAAAATCTTTACCAACAAGTTTTTCCTTGGTTTGTTTGAATATTGAGGTCAGTTTTATTCAGGGGTATCATCATTCCTTAACAAAGTTCTAAATGCTTCAAACTCAAGGTAGATAATGTAATTAAAATGAAAACAACTATCATTTAGAAAATGTATTGAAGTATAGTTGATTTACAATGTTGTATTAATTTCTGCTGTACAGCTAACTGATATATATATATATATATATATATATAAAACATTCTGTATATATTTAGGCTTCCCTGGTAGCTCAGCCGGCAAAGAATCTGCCTGCAATGCAGGAGACCCTGATTTGTTTCCTGGGTCAGGAAGATCCCCTAGAGAGGGATATGCTACCCACTCCAGTATTGTTGGGCTTCTCTGGTAGTTCAGACAGTAAATAATCTGCCTGCAATATGGGAGACCTGGGTTTGATCCCTGGGTTCGGAAGATCCCTTGGAGGAGAGCATGGCAACCCACTTTAGTATTCTGGCCTGGAGAATCCTTGTGGACAGAGAAGCCTGACAGGCTGCATTCCCTGGGATTGCAAAGAGTCAGACACAACTGAGTGAGTCACTCAGTTGTGTCCGACTCTTTGCAATACATATATATGCCTATATATAAATATATATATATAATGGCAACCCACTCCAGTATTCTTGCCTGGAGAATTCCATGGAGAGATGAGTCTGGCAGGCTACAGTCCATGGGGTTGCAAAGAGTTGGACAAGACTGAGCTACTAACATTAACATATGGCAGAGATATATATATATATATATATATCTTTCCATTATGGTTTATCACGGGATATTGAATATAGTTCTTTGTGCTATACAGTAGGACCTTGTTGTTATTCATTCTATTTGTTAAGAGTTTGCCTCTAACCCCAAACTCCCACTCGATCCCTCCCCTTCTCCCTGCTTGGCAACCACAAGACTGTTCTCTATGTTGGTGAGTCCATTTCTATTCCTTAGATAAGTTCATTTATGCAACTCTATTTTTAGCTTTTTAAGGAAGCTCCATACTGTTTTACATAATTACTGCACCAACTTAAATTTCCACCAATAATGTATGAGGATGTCCGTTTCTGTACACCCTCTGCAGCATTTGTTACAAATGACTTTTTTCTAATTTATATTTTTTGAAGGATAATTGCTTTACAGAATTTTGTTGTTTTCTGTCCCCATGTCTGTTTCTCCATTGCTTTCTGATTTACTTCACTCTGTATAATAGGCTCTAGGTTCATCCACCTCTAGAACTGACTCAAATGCTTTCCTTTTTATGGAAAGTGAAGAGGAACTAAAATGCCTCTTGATGAAAGTGTAAGAGGAGACTGAAAAAGTTGGCTTAAAACTCAACATTCAGAAAACTAAGATCATGGCATCTGGTCCCATCACTTCATGGGAAACAGATGGGGAAACAGTGGAAACAGTGTCAGACTTTGTTTTGGGGGGCTTCAAAATCACTGCATATGGTGATTGCAGCCATGAAATTAAAAGACGCTTATTCTTTGGAAGGAAAGTTATGACCAACCTAGATAGCATATTCAAAAGCAGAGACATTACTTTGCCAACAAAGGTCTATCTAGTCAAGGCTATGGTTTTAC
>NW_011495014.1:6596927-6601343 GCF_000754665.1 Bison bison bison
CCTGGGTATTCATTGGAAGGACTGATGCTAAAGCTGAAACTCCAATACTTTGGCCACCTCATGCGAAGAGTTGACTCATTGAAAAAAGCCCTGATGCCGGGAGAGATTGGGGGCAGGAGGAGAGGGGACAACAGAGAATGAGATGGCTGGATGGCATCACCGACTTGATGGACATGAGTTTGAGTAAACTTCGGGTATTGGTGATAGACAGGGAGGCCTGGCATGCTATGGCTCATGGGGTTGCAAAGAGTTGGACATGACCGAGCGACTGAACTGTACTGAAAATTCCATCGTGTATATGTACCACAACTTCTTTATCCATTCATCTGTCTATGTACATCTACATTGCTTCCATGTTCTAGCTATTGTAAATAGTGCTGCAGTGAACAATGGGATACATGTGCGTCTTTCAATTTTTGTTTCCTCAGGGTATATGCCTAGGAGTGGGATTGCTGGGTCATATGGTGGTTTTATTTCTAGTTTTTTAAGGAATCTCCATACTGTCTTCCATAGTGGCTGTATCAGTTCACATTCCCACCAACAGTGCAATGGTGTTCCCTTTTCTCCACACCCTCTCCAGCATTTATTGTTTGTAGACTTTTTGATGACGGCCATTCTGATCAGTGTGAGGTGATACCTCATCATAGTTTTGATTTTCATTTCTCTAATAATGAGTGATGTTGAGCGTCTTTTCAGGTGCATGTTAGCCATCTGTATGTCTTCTTTGGAGAAATGTTTATTTAGGTTTTTTTTTCCCACTTTTGATTGGGTTGTTTGTTTTTCTGGCATTGAGTTGTATGAGCCACTTGTATATTTTGGAAGTTAATTCTTTGTCAGATTTTTCATTTGCTATTATTTTCTCCCATTCTGAGGGTTGTCTTTTCACCTTGCTTATAGTTTCATTCGCTGTGCAAAAGCTTTTAAGTTTAACCAGGTCCCACTTGTTTACTTTTCTTTTTATTTCTGTTACTCTTGGAGGTGGGTCATAGTGGGTCTTGCTTTGATTTATGTCATCAAATGTTCTCCCTGTTTTCCTCTAAGAGTTTTATAGTGTCTGGTCTTACATTTAGGTCTTTAATACATTTTTAGTTTATCTTTGTGTAAGGTGTTAGAAAGTGTTCTAATTTCATTCTTTTACAAGTGGTTGATCAATTTTCCCAGCACCACTTGTTAAAGAGATTGTCTTTTCTCCATTGTATATTCTTGCCTCCTTTGTCAAAGATAAGGTTTCTGTAGGTGCGTGGATTTATCTCTGGGCTTTCTAGTTTGTTCCATTGATCTATATTTCTGTCTTTGTGCCAGTACCATACTGTCTTGATGACTGTGGCTTTGTAGTAGAGCCTGAAGTCAGGCAGGTTGATTCCTCCAGTTCCATTCTTCTGTCTCAAGATTGCTTTGACTGTTCAGGGTCTTTTGTGTTTCCGTATGAATTGTGAAATATTTTGTTCTAGTTCTGTGAAAAATGCCATTGGTAATTTTATAGGGATTGCATTAAATCTGTAGACTGCATTTGGGTGGTATAGTCTTTTTCACAGTATTTATTCTTCTTACCCAGGAACATGGAATATCTCTCCATCTGTTTATGTCATCTTTGATTTCTTTCATCAGTGTCTTATAATTTTCTGTGTACAATTATTTTGTCTCCTTAGGTAAGTTTATTCCTAGATATTTTATTCTTTTTGTTGCAATGGTGAATTTGCTTGATTCCTTAATTTCTCTTTCTGATTTTTCATTGTTAGTATATAGAGATGCAAATGATTTCTGTGTATTGATTTTGTATCCTGTGACGTTCCTAAATTCACTAGTTAGCTCTAGTAATTTTCTGATACTATCTCTAGTGTTTTCCATGTACAGTATCATGTCATCTGCGAAGAGTGAGAGCTTTACTTCTTTTCCGATCTGGATTCCTTTTATTTCTTTTTCTTCTCTGATTGCTCGTGCTAGGACTTCCAGAACTATGTTGAATAATAGTGGGGAAAGTGGACACCCTTATCTTATTCCTGATCTTAACGGGGGTGCTTTCAGTTTTTCACCATTGAGAATAATGTTTGCTGTAGGCTTATCATATATGGCCTTTCCTATTTTGAGGTAGGTTCCTTCTGTGCCCATTTTCTGAAGAGTTTTCGTCATAAATGGGTGCTGAATTTTGTCAAAAACTTTTTCTGCATCTATTGAGGATATCAAATGGTCTTTATCTTTCAATTTATTAATATGGCATATCACATTGATTGATTTGTATATATTGAAGAATCCTTGCATTGCTGGAATAAACCCAACTTGATCATGGTGTATGAGCTTTTTGATGTGTTGCTGAATTCTATTTGCAAAAATTTTGTTAAGGATTTTTGCATCTATGTTCATCAGTGATTTTGGCCTGTAGTTTTCTTGTTTTGTGTTGTCTTTGTCTGGTTTTGGTATCAGGGTTATGGTGGCCTTGTAGAATGAGTTTGGAAGTGTTCCTTCCTCTGCAGTTTTTTGAAAAGGGTAGCCATTAGCTCTTCTCTAAATGTTTGATAGATTTATCCTGTGAAACTGTCTGGTCCTGGGCTTTTGTTTTTGGGGAGATTTTCATTTTTTATCACAGCTTCAATTTCAGTGCTTGTAATTGGGTTGTTCATAATTTCTATGTCTTCCTGGTTCAGTCTTGGAAAATTCAACTTTTCTAGGAATCTGTCCATTTCTTCCAGGTTATCCATTATATTGCCATATAGTCGTTCATAGCCCACCAGGCTCCTCTGTCCATGGGATTCTCCAGGCAAGAATACTGGAGTGGGTTGCCATTTCCTGCTCCAAGTTGTTCATAATAGTCTCTTATAATCCTTTGTATTTCTGCATTGTCTGTGGTAACCTCTCCTTTTTCATTTCTGATTTTGTTGATTTGATTGTTCTCTCTTTTTTTTCTGATGAGTCTGGCTAAAGGTTTGTCAATTTTGTTTATATTCTCAAGAACCAGCTTATAGTTTTATTAATCTTTACTATTGTTTCTTTCATTTCCTTTTCATTTGTTTCTCTTCAGATCTTTTCTTTCTTTCTATTAATTTGGGTATTTTTTGTTCTTCTTTGTCCAGTTGTTTTAGGTGTCAATTTAGGTTGGCTATTCTTTTTCTTGTTTATGAGGTAGGATTGTATTGCTATAAACTTCCCTCTTAGAACTGTTTTTGCTTCATCCCATAGGTTTTGAATTCTTGTGTTTTCATTGTCATTTGTTTCTAGAATTTTTTTGATTTCACTTTTGATTTCTTCAGTAACCTGGTTACTTAGAAATGTGTTGTTTAATCTCCATTTGTTTGTGTTTCTTACAGTTTTTTTATTGTAATTTATATCTAGTTTCATAGCATGGAGGTCAGAGAAATGCTTGATGCAATTTAAATTATCTTAAATTTACTGAGGTTTGATATGTGACCCAAATGTGGTCTATCCTGGAGAATGTTCCATATGCACTTGAGAAGGTTTCGTTTCAGTTCATTTCAGTTCAGTCGCTCAGTCGTGTCCTACTCTTTGCAACCCCATGCATCTCAGCACGCCAGGCCTCCCTGTCCATCACCAACTCCCGGAATTCACTCAGACTCATGTCCATCGAGTCAGTGATACCATCCAGCCATCTCATCCTCTGTCATACCCTTCTCCTCCTGTCCCTAATCCCTCCCAGCATCAGTCTTTTCCAGTGAGTCGACTCTTCGCATGAGGTGGCCAAAGTACTGGAGTTTCAACTTTAGCATCATTCCTTCCAAAGAAATCCCAGGGCTGATCTCCTTCAGAATGGACGGATTGGATCTCCTTGCAGTCCAAGGGACTCTCTAGAGTCTTCTCCAACACCACACTTCAAAAGCATCAATTCTTTGGTGCTCAGCCTTCTTCACAGTCTAACTCTCACATCGATACATGACCACTGGAAATACCATGGCCTGGACTAGATGGACCTTTGTTGACAAAGTAATGTCTCTGCTTTTGAATATGCTATCTAGGATTGGTCATAACTTTTCTTCCAAGGAATAGCGTCTTTTAATTTCATGGCTGCAGTCACCATCTGAACTGATTTTGGAGCCCAGAAAAATAAAGTCTGACACTGTTTCCACTGTTTCCCCAACTGTTTCCCATGAAGTGATGGGACCCGATGCCATGATCTTCGTTTTCTGAGTGTTGAGCTTTAAGCCAACTTTTTCACTCTCCTCTTTCACTTTCATCAAGGGACTCTTTAGTTCTTCTTTACTTTCTGCCATAATGGTGGTGTCATCTGCATATCTGAGGTTATTGATATTTCTCCCAGCAATCTTGATTACAGCTTGTGCTCCTTCCAGCCCAGCATTTCTCATGATGTACTCTGCATATAAGTTAAATAAGCAGGGTGACAATATACAGCCTTGATGAACTCCTTTTCCTATTTGGAACCAGTCTGTTGTTCCACGTCCAGTTCCT
>NW_011495014.1:6601443-6602497 GCF_000754665.1 Bison bison bison
AAATAGTCAATAAAGCAGAAATAGATCTTTTTCTGGAACTCTCTTGCTTTTTCCATGATCCAGCAGATGTTGGCAATTTGACCTCTGGTTCTTCTGCCTTTTCTAAAACCAGCTTGAACATCTGCAAGTTCACGGTTCACGTATTGCTGAAGCCTGGCTTGGAGAATTTTGAGCATTACTTTACTAGCGTGTGAGATGAGTGCAATTGTGCGGTAGTTTGAGCATTCTTTGGCATTGCCTTTCTTTGGGATTGGAATGAAAACTGACCTTTTCCAGTCCTGTGGCCACTGCTGAGTTTTCCAAATTTGCTGGCATATTGAGTGCAGCACTTTCACAGCATCATCTTTCAGGATTTGAAAGAGCTCAACTGGAATTCCATCACCTCCACTAGCTTTGTTCGTAGTGATGCTTTCTATGGCCCTCTTGACTTCACATTTGGATGTCTGGCTCTAGGTGAGTGATCACACCATCATGATTATCTTGGTCATGAAGCTCTTTTTTGTACAGTTCTTCTGTGTATTCCTGCCACTTCTTCTTAATATCTTCTGCTTGTCTTAGGTCCATACCATTTCTGTCCTTTATCGAGCCCATCTTTGCATGAAATGTTCCCTTGGTATCTCTAATTTTCTTGAAGAGATCTCTAGTCTTTCCCATTCTGTTGTTTTCCTCTATTTCTTTGCATTGATCACTGAAGAAGGCTTTCTTATCTTTTCTTGCTATTCTTTGGAACTCTGCATTCAGATGCTTATATCTTTTCTTTTCTCCTTTGCTTTTCGCTTCTCTTCTTTTCACAGCTATTTGTAAGGCCTCCCCAGACAGCCATTTTGTTTTTTTGCATTTCTTTTCCATGGGGATGGTCTTGATCCCTGTCTCCTGTACAATGTCTCAAACCTCCGTCCATAGTTCATCAGGCATTCTATCTATCAGATCTAGGCCCTTACATCTATTTCTCACTTCCACTGTATAATCATAAGGGATTGATTTAGGTCATACCTGATGATCTACTGGTTTTCCCTACTTTCTTCAATTTAAGTCAGAATTTGGCAATAAGGAG
>NW_011495014.1:6602597-6614922 GCF_000754665.1 Bison bison bison
ATGCTTATATCTTTTCTTTTCTCCTTTGCTTTTCGCTTCTCTTCTTTTCACAGCTATTTGTAAGGCCTCCCCAGACAGCCATTTTGTTTTTTTGCATTTCTTTTCCATGGGGATGGTCTTGATCCCTGTCTCCTGTACAATGTCTCAAACCTCCGTCCATAGTTCATCAGGCATTCTATCTATCAGATCTAGGCCCTTACATCTATTTCTCACTTCCACTGTATAATCATAAGGGATTGATTTAGGTCATACCTGATGATCTACTGGTTTTCCCTACTTTCTTCAATTTAAGTCAGAATTTGGCAATAAGGAGTTCATGATCTGAGCCACAATCAGCTACCAGTCTTGTTTTTCCTAACTGTATAGAGCTTCTCCATCTTTGGCTGCAAAGAATATAATCAATCTGATTTTGGTGTTGACCATCTGTTGATGTCCATGTGTAGAATCTTCTCTTGTGTTGTTGGAAGAGGATGTTTGCTATGACCAATGCATTCTCTTGGCAAAACTCTGTTAGCTTTTGCTGTGTTTCATGCCGTATTCCAAGGCCAAATTTGCTTGTTACTCCAGGTATTTCTTGACTTCCTACTTTTGCATTCTAGTCCCCTATAATGAAAAGGACATCTTTTTGGGGTGTTAGTTCTAAAAGGTCTTGCAGGTCTTCATAGATCCATTCAATCAGTTTTTTCAGCATTACTGGTTGGGATAGAGACTTGGATTACTGTGATATTGAATGGTTTGCCTTGGAAATGGACAGAGATCATTCTGTCGTTTTTGAGATTGCATCCAAGTACTGCATTTCAGAGTCTTTTGTTGCCCATGATGGCTACTCTATTTCTTCTAAGGGATTCCTGCGCACAGTAGTAGATATAATGGTCATCTGAGTTAAATTCACCCATTCCAGTCCATTTTAGTTCGCTGATTCCTAGAATGTCGACATTCACTCTTGCCATCTCCTGTTGACCACTTCCAATTTGCCTTGATTCATGGACCTAACATTCCAGGTTCCTATGCAATATTGCTCTTTACAATATTGCATAGGACCTTGCTTCTATCACCAGTCACATCCACAACTGGATATTGTTTTTGCTTTGGCTCCATCCCTTCATTCTTTCTGGAGTTATTTCTCCACTGATCTCCAGTAGCATATTGGGCACCTACTGACCTGTGGAGTTCCTCTTTCAGTATTCTAACATTCTGCCTTTTCATACTGTTCATGGGGTTCTCAAGACAAGAATACTGAAGTGATTTGCCATTCCTTTCTCCGGTGGACCACATTCTGTCAGACCTCTCCACCATGACCTGCCCATCTTGCGTGGCCCCACATGGCATGGCTTAGTTTCATTGAGTTAAACAAGGCTGTGGTCCATGTGATTGGATTGACTAGTTTTCTGTGATTATGGTTTCAGTGTGTCTGCTCTCTGATGCCCTCTCGCCACACCTACCATTTTACTTGGGTTTCTTTTACCTTGGCCATGGGGTATCTCTTCACATTCATTACATATAAATATGCAAATATCTTTATGTTCAGTTAACTAAGTTTTTGGCACAACTAAAAAAGTTACCAGATTAAAATAATGAATTTGTGCTATAGAATAATGTTTTAGAATTTTCTTTTACATTTAGATAAAAAATATTTTCTATCTTTAACCAATGGTGTTATTTTTTGCTTTTGTTTTTTCATAAATGATAACCTTGCAAATTCTCTAAGCATGGATGATGTTTCTCAGGGAAACATAAGACATATGAAATTAGAGAGTGAGTATACTATCAGAAAATGAAGCTTGTGTGGTAGTACAGAACAAGAAGAGTTTTCTGTGAAGTTACTTTGGAAGACTTCATTTTTATTTCAAATTTAAAACCCATGATAGTAGTAACTACTGGAACTCTCCAAGGTACTTCTGTTTGCACCATTTAGCTCTGGATTTCATTTAAAATTACTTCAAAAGCTCCAGGGAATGTCAGCTGTGGCAGTTGCACATCTCTTAGACATAGAAATAGAAACTGGAACTGACTTGCTTCTAGTGAAAATTTAATTTTGTTCTTTCTGTTTTATCTCTTTTTTGTTAGTTACTGTCTTATGCAACTATATCAATAGGAACAGAGGAACTGGAACATTTGGCTCTTCTCCTGGTTGGTTTCCTAAGTCCTATATCTGAGAGGATCAGAAATTTATATTTATTTCATAAATGAATAATAATGTGAAATAAACCCATTTACTTCTAAAGATCACTTTCTATTTAGGTCAAACAAGTTTGGAGGGACCTTCAAAGAGATTTCTTAACTGGATGAGTTGATAGGTCCCACTGTTGTTTTCAAAACCTTAAAAGGCAGAATCCATGTCTTCTTTATGTAAATTAAAGGTCATTAAAAGATAATAAATTATTACATTCTATTGGGAGGAAAAGATAAACCCAAAACAAAATACATAAAAAGGAGAGCTTTGGATACCAATGGGTGCCATCAGGAAAATAAAACAAGATGATGTGATAGAGTTATCTGGGACAAGGAACCTGATTTATCAAGGAGTTAAAACCAGTTACTCTGAGGAAGTGAAATATTAGTTGAGCCCTGAATGATGAGAACTGAATACTCATTCAAAGGCACAGAGTGTTCCAAACGGAAACAATTGCAGAGGTCCTGAGACACAAATTATCCTGGAGTTTGAGGAAAGAAACGTAGCTGTTCTAGCTAAGTCCAGAAGATGAGAAGATGAGTAGAGAGAGATAAAGCCACATGGAAAATAATAAAATATGTAGGCCATGATGAGGGATTTGGAGATTTCAGTAAAGTGTAAGATGGAACCATTGGAAAGCTTTTTGCATGAGAGTGAGAGTTTGATTTACACTTCTGAAAGAAAGCCTGAATTGCTCTTTAAAGATGGTACTGGAGGATGCAAGAAGGGTTTTGTCATCCACACAAGGTCATAGAAGAACTTGCATTAGGGTTGGAGGAGAGATGGTGGTAGTAAGAAAGGTTGGCTTGAGATACATGGAAGTATAACTAATAAATTAAAAGTGTAAGGAATACAGGCTGACTCCCAGAATGGTATGTACTGAAATACAGAAATTTGATAGAAAATATATTTTTTCATACACAGTAGTTATTTCGTTAATGTTTTAAGTTTGAGATGCCTATTATATATCCAATTACATATATTAATAAGACAATTGGATAGTCCAAAACTAGAGAAAAGTCTAAAGTAGAGATAAAATTTGAGCATCCTCAAAATTTTGTATTATTTTAAGCCCTTAGAGAGATTTCTTGCAAAGAGAATGAGTCCTGGAAAGGAAAGAACTAATGGCAAAAACAGGAGTAATTCAACAATTATAGATGTAGTAGAGAAGAACATACCAGCAAATGAAAACGAAGAAGAAAACCAAGTAGAGAGCATACATTTCAGATAAGTGTCCATAAAATTAAAGTGAGTCCAGTCAATCCAGTTACGTAATATCACTGACAACTTTTAGCTGCAGTGGTGTAGAGTAAGTGTATAGTTAGATTAATCTGGGCTGGGATTTTATTAGACAATTTTCATAGCAGTAGAAAGGGATTAGGTAGTTATGATGTTTGCAAACGAAAAAAAAAGTGATGATAGTACTGGATCAAGAAATCTAGTATAGATAAGAAAGTTCTTGTAGGCAGTAGGATCACAGAATAAAAGATTTGCAATGCTCAGAGAAAGACACAATAAGAATTCTGAAAGTCATTGTGGAATGATTCAAGAAGGTAGTAGTGGGGAGAGGTGAAGGACAGGATTTGTTATGATTGTGTAGATCATTTGGAAGATGATCATCAAGAAGAATGAGACTCTGAGAAGATTGGGCTTCTGACCCTGTTGGAGATGAAAGGAAGTGTGAGGTATGATAGAATTAGTCCTGGAAGTTGGAGCATGTTACTTGGCTTCAGCCTGGTTGTCTGCCAGAGCACAGGCAAAAACGGAGGATTTTTAGGGAGGTAGAAACAGCTCCATTTTTTAGTTTGCAGTGGTTTCAATGAGCATTTTGAATATTTTTCTTTCTTCATTTTTTAAGGATGGTTTTAGGAATAGGATTCTTTTTTTAAGAAGAGCAAATTCAGGGTTTCTCATAATTTCACTGTATTTAGAGCCAGTTAAACATCACTTTTAAAATCAAACTACATGAATAATAAAAATAATGAGCTGTTTTTAAAAATGTTTTGTTCTTGTTTAAAGTCTAAGAGAGTTTTAAAATTCTTGGTTGTACATACACTCTTTCTAGTTTGTATAAAAAACTAAACACTTAAAAGTAGCTTTGGACTTTTTCATTGTACCTGTAGTAAAAATGAGAATTTTTTTTTTAATTTTAGCATTCAATAGAGATAAGAAAATGAACACAATTATAATTTGGCATGACTTTGGCAAGATTTTTTATACTATTTAAAATCAATTATGTTCTTACAGAATTTAAGGAAAGAAATGAGAGATTTAGGAAATTGGAATAGATATCAAAATTGGGAGTAAAATCCAAAAACATTTTTCCATATAATAATGTTTTTCTAGAAAAAGAAGTACACTTTCAAAGTTTATCATAGCTGATGAAAAATATGAGCTGAATGTGACCTGAAATAAAAGAAGTGGAGTAATTTCAGGTGGAAGAACTGAGCAATTTATTTATGTTCTGTTTGTAAGGGATGTTCAAAATATTTTACATCTACAAATCTGAACTGGTCATAGCTTGGCACTGCAATGATAAATCTTAATTCCTTAATTACTGGGTGTTCTTTGAGAGGGGCTGTGAACTGGATCATCCAGAAGAGCATTTAGGGAATTTAGAGCTGAATATTTTCTTACCAGTAAATATTATTTTTTATTATTTAACAACCAGTATGCATGTTCTACTTGCATAGTAGCTACAAAACAGTATGCCATCACCTCCTAACACCCCTATTCAGGAAGGTTCTATCATCTGTATATGGAATAACTATCCACATTCCATAGTTATATGGATATCATATAAGGATAAGTATATGGATACTATATACTATATATAGGACAATGGCACAGCCTCCAATTATTACCTGTAAATCTGTGGTATTTCAATTGTTTTTCTTTATCTCATTCTTCTCACCACTTCATGAGGTACAGGGAAAATTATTTATTTAAAATTAGTTTGGATTCACAACCCAATTCCACTAAAACTGATAGTAATTTTGGATAAAAACCTTTACCATTCAACTTCATCTTCTGTGAAATGAGGCTCATTAGGTTTAGAGACAAAGAACAGAAAATAGCATCAAGTGTATGACAGTTACTCAATAAATGGTAACTACTGCTACTGTTTTGAGAATTGGAAGGGGGTTGCTAAAGGCGTGTTCTTCACCTGGAATCCATCCATGGTTGATCCATAGAATGTCCAATAATTCCCTAAAAGTTCAAGTGCTGCTGCTAAGTCACTTCAGTCGTGTCCAACTTTGTGGGACCCCATAGACGGCAGCCCACCAGGCTCCCCCATCCCTGGGATTCTCCAGGCAAGAACACTGGAGTGGGTTGCCATTTCCTTCTCCAATGCATAGAAGTGAAAAGTGAAAGTGAAGTCACTCAGTAAAACTGGTTAAATCTGTAGACACACTCCTCTTCAGAAAGGGTTCACAGCATTTGTAAGATTCTTAAAAAGTGTTTTGAATTTAAAATAGCTAAGAAAATGTGATTGAAGAAAAGTTGGCAAAAAAGAGAAGGAATGGCGTGGAAATAGCAACAGATGAAGAACCAGGGAATAAGGACAGCAATTAAGTAGAGACTCATGACTTTAAATGGGGGAACTAATGTGGAGAATTCACAGAGAAAAGAGATGATAGCATTGATATGATATTGAAGAAGAAGGAGGTAGTGTTGGCAGGAATGAGTAGATAAGGTCAGACAGAATTAATGCCCCCAAGTAAAAAACATCAAAGCTTTGTAATGGGGTCTGCAGTAAGGGCAGCTACTCTTAATGGATTCCTGGGAAGCTTTTATATTTCAAATTGCTTCTGTTTTATCTTTCCTGTTACACAGAATTATTTACATAGTTCACCTTACTGTACTAAGCATTTTATATTGATATTCCTACCTCATTTTGAGACATTTAAGCTGTCTCATCACCATTACATTATCATTTGTCTGATGTTACTTATTCTCAAAAACTGATATTAGAATTTGATGAAGCTTATTCAGAGAGGATTTTCATACACAGGTTAAATGTTTAAACTTGTATGTCAGTTTCTGTTCTCTCTGACAGTTGATCATTTGATTCTCTTGAACATTTTTTTAACAGTGGGCAAAAAAAGTTATTGATGGTTATCTGAAAGAGCAACGAATCAGCCCTCTTAAAAAGAATTTAGCGATATTCAAAAGTATGTGTTACTCTTAGAGAAAAGTAAATAAGAGAAATTCTGCTTGAGTTCATTTATGTTTATAAGTTATCAAACATTGTCATCAAAACATATCTTAGGATTAGAATAAATATGGGGAAAAAAGCAGAAACATTGAGTAAACCATAATAAGCAAAATTTCTTCAAATGTTAATTTTTTTCTTAAAAATATAAAATGAAGCTGTATGAGAAATTATAGGATGAGTATTAGACAATATACTTTCTGAAAAGGCATATTCAGCAAACATCTACTTCATGTCTACTCTGTGCCAAGCACAAAGCTTGTAGGAATCTTAATTTCACAGTAACTCATTTCCTGATTTTATAAATAGTAAATGGCAGCTCTGAAGGCTATGACTACACAGTTGCAACTTCTATTTGCCAAGTATTAACAGGTGTTATTAATTTTTATCTTTTCTCTTAAATCCTTATAACCAGAATCTAAGAGAAGCCTTATTGTTATTATTCATATTTACAAATGACAACTAAGGCCAAGACAAGTTAAATAACTTGCCTATATATATATATATATATGAGATATATAGATAGATATATAGAAAGGTTTCATAGATGTAAGAACCCATGTCTCTTTGCCTTAAATTCAATGCTGTTTATATGTCATATTTATTCATTTATTTTCAAAAAGAATATTTATTCTGTACCTAATATTTTCCAGATGTGTTGAACACTGTACCTAAATCATGGTGAACAAAACAGTCATGACCCTTGTTCTAACAGATTTTATAAATTATTATGGGAAACAGATTTTAAATAAGCCAGCAAGCAACAAACTATGAAGAAAAAAAAAGCTACTTATTGAAAGTAAAGAAAGGATGTGATCAGAGAGGACCTTTGTGGGAATCAGCTATAAAAAGAGAAAGTATGTTTCAGCCAGATGGAAGAGCATGTGCAAAGGCTCTGAGATATGAAAGAGGCTAGAATTATTAACTCCAAATGAACACAATGATCAAAGACTTTTTTTACACAAATGATGAAATGTGCCTATCAAATAAAGAGATCACACAAATTGGTAGGCTAGTATATTGAGTATCAATCACCAATTTACTTTACTTGAAAATGTTTCCTAGAAAAAAATATATGTGTATCAGTTCAGTTTAGTTCAGTTCAGGCACTCAGTTGTGTCCAGCTCTTTGCAACCCTATGAATCGCAGCACACCAGGCTTCCCTGTCCATCACTAACTCCCGGAGTCTACCCAAACCCACGTCCATTGAGTCAGTGATGTCATCCAGCCATCTCATCCTCTGTTGTCCCCTTCTCTTCCTGCCCCCAATCCTTCCAAGCATCAGAGTCTTTTCCAATGAGTCAACTCTTCACATGAGGTGGCCAAAGTATTGGAGTTTCAGCTTCAGCATCAGTCCTTCCAAAGAACACCCAGGACTGATCTCCTTTAGGATGGACTGGTGGATCTCCTTGCAGTCCAAGGGACTCTCAAGAGTATTCTCCAACACCACAGTTCAAAAGCATCCATTCTTCGGCGCTCAGCTTTCTTCACCATCCAACTCTCACATCCATACATGACTACTGGAAAAACCATAGCCTTGACTAGATAGATATATATTTATACCCCACAGTGTGTAGGTGTGAGGGTTACAGTAAGTACATTTTGCCTAGTTATAAAGTTTATACATGAAAAAAGAGAATTTTAATGCACATTAAATTTTGTTAAAAATTATAAAAGAAAACGTGCAACTATATTATCATTTTTTTTAATTGTTACCTACCTAGAACCAAACCAATTAGCATTCAGACCTGTTTTAATGACATATGCAGACATCAAAGGAAAGCTCATGAAATAACTCATTGGAAACATCTTTAAGTATTACTGTATAATTCTTGCCTCCTATATCCCTTCTAAATCAGGACTGTCTCCTCAGTGGCACATTTCCTTTATTCCATAAAATTTATGAAATTTTTATTACCTAAAATATCTTATTACAGTGTCATTTTTCTCCATCTATTATAATTCACAGTTCCCTTTACTTACCACAGTAAACATGCCTCTGTGATATCGACAATTGGAACACATGACTTACAAAAAAATTCATGATTTGGATGAGTTGTTTAAATTCTCAAATAAAAATTGTTCTATTATATATAATAATCTTTTATAATCTTGAATACAGAAAACATACAAAAAAATTAAATATTCCCAACCATATTCATTTCCATTTTGAATTTTGTTAAAGATGCCATATTCAAAGTTTCAGTTTAATATTTAGTTGATCTCTTATAAACTTTCATTTTCTTCAGTGTCTTTCCTTCAACCTGAAATTCTCTACCTTTCCATTTTCCTGTCTCATAGAGCAACTTTTAACATTTTGGTAAGCTTCTGCAAAAGTGGGGTTAGCAATTGATTTTGTTTTTGCTAATAGATAAAGATTCAGGGTGTTTCCACTAATGGAGCACTTCTTCATGTGAACTGGTACAGGCACTGTATTCTTGGGACATTGAGATCATAGTATTGTCACATTCAATCTTCTTTGTGGAAAATATCTTTTTTTTTCCCCAGAGTGTATTGAGAATAATTTTAATTTGTCATGGTTCTTCAAAAGTTAAAAAATCAAATTATTTTAAAACTCCCCTAAAATAGATCTCTTTGCCAAAGGAAAGTACTATATTATTAAACAGAACTTTTTTATTGAGACTCATCAGCAGTCATTTATATTGAACATAGGACTTGAGTCTCCTGGGATCTTATGGACTAAGTACTTGTCTCAGTCTCATCATTGAATTATCGTTGTTCTGCTGCTCAGTCATATCTGACTCTTTGTGACTGAGCACGCCAGTTTTCCCTGTCCTTCACCATCTGCCAGAGCCTGCTCAAACTCATGTCAGTTGAGTCGGTGATGCCATCCAACCATCTCGTCCTCTGTCATCCCCTTGTCCTCCTGCCTTCAATCTTTCCCAGCATCAGGGTCTTTTCAAATGAGTCAGTTCTTCACATCAGGTGGCCAAAGTATTGTAGTTTCAGCTTCAGCATCAGTCCTTCCAATGAATATTCAAGGTTGATTTCCTTTAGGATTGACTGGTTTGACTAGTTTGAATAGGTATAGGAAATATATATTTTTCTCTTTTCTTGGTCTTAATATCTATGTACATAATTTGAAAAGTTTTGTTAGATTTAAATTTGAACTGCAACATTTCACATGTGTATTTTGCTTACCATCACATAAAAATAACTAAATTAATTTCTAATGTTAAAACTTCGATGTTTTTGGATAGATCTAGAAGTCAGAAAATCAGAAAAGTCATAGTTCAATTCAACAGCACCATCAAACAATAGAATATAATAGATATCTATAGAATATTTCACCCCAAAACAGCAGAAAAAACATTCTTCTAAAGCTTGAATGGAATATTCACCAAGTTAAACCACCTTCTAGGCCATAGATTTAAAAGTTTTAAATAGGAATTATGTAATGTCTGTTCTTAGATCACCATGGAATTAAAATGAGAAATTAATAGCAGAAAAATATCAAGAAAATCCCCAAATACTTAAGATTAAATAACTCATAGGTCAAAGACGATACCTTGAGACACAACCAAAAAAAAAAAAATGGAAAGACTAAACTAAACGAAAATATAACTTCTAAAAATTTGGAGAATTTAGGAAAACTATGTAGTGAAAAATTTATAACATTGAATGTATATATTAAATAGAAATAAAAGTCTAAAATCAATAATCTAAACTTCTATCTTAGGAAAGTAGAAAAGGAAGAGAAAATCAAATTCCAACGTAAGCAGAAGAAACATAATAGTAAAAATTTGCACAGATATCAATGAATTTTGTTAAAGGAAATCAATAGAGAATAGTAACAAAACCAGAACCTAGTTCTTTGAAAAAAGTAATAAAAGTGGTAAGACTTAAGTTAATGGAGAAAAAGAAGGACAAAACATATTACTAATAGCAGAAATGAAAGAAGAGACATCACTACAGATCTTATGGACATTAAAAGGGTAATAACATCCCTTTATTATCCTTTTAATGTCCATAAGATCTGTAATTAACAACCCTATGCTTACAAATGTGATAACCTAGGTGAAATGTACCTATTCCTTAAAAGACACAATCTACCAAAACTCACATAAGAAGAAATGTACCCTAGGCCTGTAACTATTAAAGAAATTGAATCAATAATTAATTGGGACTTCCCTGGTGTCCCAGTGGTTAAGACTCCGCCTTCCAATGCAGGCAACATGGTTTTGATCCCTGGTATGGGAACTAAGATCCCATATGACATGGAGTGCAGCCAATTAAAAAATAATAATAATAATAATTCAAAAACAGAGAGCAGTAGACCTAGATTGTATTGGGTTCTATTGAATTCTACCAAACATTTAATGGAAAAATTTTACCAATTATCTATAATCTCTCCCAGAAGATATAAGAAAGAAAATACTTCCTAACATTCTATGAGATCAGCATTACCCTAATATCAAACCAGATAAAGACATTGCAGGAAAAGCAAACTTTAGACCAATATTTCTCATGAACATAGATTCAAAAATCCTCAACATAATACTATATGTATTTTTTGATATCCACAAAATAACTTGGCAAATTTTATTAGGATTTAGTTGAATCTATAGATTAAGGTTAAAAAGCCTTCCTATCTATAACATTGGAGGAATTCTCCATTTAGTTAGTTGTTCTTTGATTTCTTTCATCAGAGTTATAACACTATAAAGTTTTCCTCATATATATCTTGAATATATTTTGTTAGATTTATACCTAAGTACTTTTTGAGGGGTACCAATATAAAAGACATTGTCTTTAATTTCAAATTCCTATTGTTCATTTTTGGTATGCAAGAAAATGGTTTACTTTTGTAGATTAATCTTGTATCTCATAACTTTGTTATTCTAACTAATTAGTTACAGGAAGGTTATTGTTTTTGTTTTTTTTTTTTGCTGACTCTTCTGAGTTTCTTTACATATGCAGTCATGTTATCTGGAAACAAAGAGAAGTTTTTTTTTTCCTTCCCAGTCCCAAATTTTTGTTTCTTATTCTTGTTTTAATGCATTAGCTAAGACTTCCCATAAGATGTTAAAAGACGTATTGCCAGGGGAATTCCTTGCCCATACTAATATTAGCAGAAAAGCTTCAAGTTTCTCACCAAGTCTGATGTTAGTTGTAGATTTTTTTGTAGATACACTTTATCAATTTGAGCAAGTTACTCTCTAATTCCTAGTTAAATCAGAGTTTTTATGAAGAGTCTTGGGTTTTGTCAAATACCAAAATACTAGAAAATTGATCCTGACAATTATAGAGCATTTACACCACCCAACTGGAAGTTATTTCAGAAGTCAAGGCTAGTTCAAAAGTCAAAAATAAGTTAATGGAATCAATTCACATTAACAAACTAAAGGGGAAAATCACACAGCTGTATTAATAAACATGGAAAAGTATTTAACAAAATCCAACACTCTTCATGATAAATAGATGTCATGATGTCATAACGTTTTTCATATTGGTACCTCTCAAAAATACTTAATAAATCTAGCAAAATATATACAAGATCTATATGAGGAAAACGTCATAGTGTTATAACTCTGATGAAAGAAATCAAAGAACAGCTATCTAAATAGAGAGTTACTCCAATGTCATAGTTCAGTTCAGTTCAGTCACTCAGTCGTGTCCGACTCTTTGTGACCCCATGAATCGCAGCACGCCAGGCCTCCCTGTCCATTACCAACTCCCGGAGTTCACTGAGACTCACGTCCATTGAGTCAGTGATGCCATCCAGCCATCTCATCCTCTGTTGTCCCCTTCTCCTCCTGCCCCCAATCCTCCCAGCATCAGGGTTTTTTCCAATGAGTCAACTCTTCGCATGAGGTGGCCAAAGTATTGGAGTTTCAGCTTCAGCGTCAGTCCTTCCAATAAACACCCAGGACTGATCTCCTTTAGGATGGACTGGTTGGACCTCCTTGCAGTCC
>NW_011495014.1:6615055-6615675 GCF_000754665.1 Bison bison bison
CAGTAATCCAAGTCTATGCCCTGACCAGTAATGGTGAAGAAGCTGAAGTTGAAGGGTTCTATGAAGACCAATAAGACCTTCTAGAACTAACACCCCAAAAAGATGTCCTTTTCATTATAGGGGACTGGAATGCAAAAGTAGGAAGCCAAGAAAAACCTGGCGTAACAGGCAATTTGGCCTTGGAGTACAGATTGAAGCAGGGCAAAGGCTAACAAAGTTTTGCCAAGAGAATACACTGGTCATAGCAAATACCCTCTTCCAACAACACAAGAGAAGACTCTACACATGGACATCACCAGATGGTCAATATAAAAATCAGATTGATTATATTCTTTGCAGCCAAAGATGGAGAAGCTCTATAGAGTCAGCAAAAACAAGACCAGGAGCTGTGGCTCACATCATGAACTCCTTATTGCCAAATTCAGACTTAAATTGAAGAAATTAGGGAAAACCAGATAAGGCAATGGCACCCCACTCCAGCACTCTTGCCTGGAAAATCCCACAGACGGAGGAGCCTGGTGGGCCACAGTCCATGGGGTCACTAAGAGTTGGACAAGACTCAGCGACTTCACTTTCACTTTTCACTTTCATGCATTGGAGAAGGAAATGACAACCCACTA
>NW_011495014.1:6615775-6616708 GCF_000754665.1 Bison bison bison
ATCTGCAGTGATTTTGGAGCCCCGAAAAATAAAGTCTGACACTTTCCACTGTTTCCCCATCTATTTCCCATAAAGTGATTGGACCAGATGCCATGATCTTAGTTATCTGAATGTTGAGATTTAAGTCAACTTTTTCACTCTCCTCTTTCATTTTCATGAAGCTTTTTAGTTCCTCTGTTATAGTTAGGAAGGCTTTTTAACTTCAATCAATAGATTCAATACAATCCCAATAGAATTTTTCAAGTTATTTTGTGGATATCAACAAGTTGACCCTAAAGTGTTTATGGAGAGGCAAAAGACCCAGGCTAGCCAAAACAATATTGAAAGAAAGAACCGAGTTTCAGAACTGACAACATCAAGACTTACTAAAAAGCTACTGTAGTCAAGAAAATGTAGTACTACTAAGAGATTAAACAAGTCCATCAATGGAACAGGAATGAGAGCCCAGAAGTAAACTTACACAAATACAGCCAGGTGATTTTTGAAAAAAGAGCAAAAGCAATACGTGGAACAAAGACAGCCTTTCCAACAAATAATAATGTCAGTGTAAGTTCATAGATGGTAACAAATGTACTACTCTTGTGTAAAGTGTTAATAATGAGAGAGGCTGTATGTATATGAGGGCAGGGGATATATGGGAGCTCTGCACTTCCTGATCAATTTTACTGTGAACCTAAAACTGCTTCAAAAATATAGGTATTTTTTTTAAACTGGAAGTTTTACACAAGTATCCCTTTTTCTAGTAGCCATCTGTTAGAGCTAGAGAGGACACATACTCTTCAAATTGCTATAGCCCCTTCTAGCTTGTTTCTTGTTTCTGCTGTGGGCAAGAATCCCTTAGAAGAAATGGAGTAGCTATCATAGTCAACAAAAGAGTCTGAAATGCAGTACTTGGATGCAATCTCAAAAACGACAGAATGATCTCTTTCCAAG
>NW_011495014.1:6616808-6642676 GCF_000754665.1 Bison bison bison
CCACTCCAGCACTCTTGCCTGGAAAATCCCACAGACGGAGGAGCCTGGTGGGCCACAGTCCATGGGGTCACTAAGAGTTGGACAAGACTCAGCGACTTCACTTTCACTTTTCACTTTCATGCATTGGAGAAGGAAATGACAACCCACTATAGTGTTCTTGCCTGGAGAATCCCAGGGATGATGGAGCCTCATGGGCTGCCGTCTATGGGGCCGCACAGTGTCGGACACAACTGAAGCGACTTAGCAGCAGCAGCAGGGAAAACCACTAGACCATTCAGGTAGGACCGAAATCAAATCCCTATGATTATACAGTGGAAGTGAGAAATAGATTCAAGGCATTAGATCTGATAGATAGAGTGCCTGAAGAACTATGGACAGAGGTTTGTGGCATTGTACAGGAGGCAAGGATCAAGACCATCACCTAGGAAAAGAAATGCAAAAAGGCAAAATGATTGTCTGAGGAGGCCTTACAAATAGCTGAGAAAAGAGACGCAAAAGGCAAAGGAGAAAAGGAAAGATATACTCATTTGAATGCAGGTTCCAAAAAATAGCAAGGAGAGATAAGAAAGCCTTCCTCAGTGATCAGTACAAAGAAATAGAGGAAAACGGTAGAATGGTAAGGACTAGAGATCTCTTCAAGAAAATGAGATACAGCAAGGGAATATTTCATGCAAAGATGGTCACAATAAAGGACAGACATTGTATGGACCTAACAGAAGCAGAAGGTATTAACAAGAGGTGGCAAGAATACACAGAAGAACTGTACAAAAAAGATCTTCATGACCCAGATAATCATGATGGTGATCACCTAGAGCCAGACATCCTGGAATGCAGAGTCAAGTGGCCCTTAGGAAACATCACTATGAACAAAGCTAGTGGAGGTGATGGAATTCTAGTTGAGCTATTTCAAATCCTAAAAGATGATTCTATGAAAGTACTGCACTCTATATATGTCAGCAAATTTAGAAAACTCAGCAGTAGCCACAGGACTGGAAAATTAAATTTTCATTCCAATCCCAAAGAAAGGCAATGCCAAAGAATGTTCAAGCTACCTCACCATTGCCCTCATCTCACACACTAGCAAGATAATGCTCAAAACTCTTCAACCCAGGCTTCAACAGTATATGAACCATGAACTTCCAGATGTTCAAGCTGGATTTAGAAAAGGTAGAGGAACCAGAGATCAAATTGCCAACATCCATTGCATCATCAAAAAAGCAAGAGCTGCTGCTGCTGCTGCTAAGATGCTTCAGTCATGTCTGACACTGTGCGACCCCATAGATGGCCTCCCACCAGGCTCCCCCATCCCTGGGATTCTCCAGGCAAGAACACTTGAGTGGATTGCCATTTCCTTCTCCAATGCATGCAAGTGAAAAGTGAAAGCAAAGCCTCTCAATTGTGTCTGAATCACAGTGACCCCATTGACTGTAACCTACCAGGCTCCTCCATCCAGGGGATTTTCCAGGCAAGATTACTGGTGTGGGTTGTCATTGCCTTCTCCGAAAAAAGCAAGAGAGTTCCAGATAAACATATACTTCACTTTACTGACTATGCCAAAGCCTTTGAGTGTGTGGATCACAAGAAACTGGAAAATTCTTAAAGAGATGGGAATGCCAGACCACCTAACCTGCTTCCTAAGAAATCTTTATGCAGGTAAAGCAGCAACAGTTAGAACCGGATATGGAAGAACAGACTGGTTCCAAATCTGGACAGGAGTACGTCAAGGCTGTATATTTTCACTCCGCTTATTTAAATTGTATGCAGAGTACATCATGAGAAATGCTGGACTGGATGAAGCACAAGCTGGAATCAAGGTTGCCAGGAGGAATATCAGTAATTCAGATATGCAGATGACACCATACTTGTGACAGAAAGTGAAGAAGAACTAAAGAGCCTCTGGATGAAAGTGAAAGAGGAGAGTGAAAAAGTTGGCTTAAAACTTAACATTCAGAGAACTAAGATCATGGCATCTGGTCCCATCACTTCGTCGCAAATAGATGAAAAAACAATGGAAACTGTCAGACTTTATTTTTGGGGGCTCCAGAATCTCTGCAGATGGTGATTGCAGCCATGAAATTAAAAGACGCTTACTCCTTGGAAGGAAAGTTATGACCAACCTAGATAGCATATTAAAAAGCAGAGACATTATTTTGTCAACAAAAGTCCATCTAGTCAAGGCTGTGGTTTTTCCAGTAGTCATGTATGCATGTGAGATTTGGACTAAAAGAAAGCTGAGCACCGAAGAATTAATGCTTTTGAACTGTGGTGTTGGAGAAGATTCTTGAGAGTCCTTTGGTCAGCAAGGAGATCCAACCAGTGGGTCCTAAAGGAAATCAGTCCTGAATATTCATGGGAAAGACTGATGCTGAAACTGAAACTCCAATACTTTGGCCACCTGATGTGAAGAACTGTCTCATTTGAAAAGACTCTCATGCTGTTCCCAGCATGAGATTGAAGGTGAGAGAAGAAGGGCACCACAGAGGATGAGATGGTTGGATGGCATTGGTTGGATGTCCTTACTCAGTGGACATAAGTAAACTCTGGGAATTGGTGATGGACTGGGAGGCCTGGTGTGCTGCAGTCCATGGGATGGCAAAGAGTCGGACATGACTGAGTGACTGAACTGAACTGAATCCATCTACACAGTTTTTTTCAGATTCCAAGAAGGAAGATTTACAATACATTTTAGTTTGGTGGGCATTTATCCTATTCCTTTATCTGCTGGCTATTCCTCTGTCTCTTCATCTTGTTTAAATTGCTGAGTTTGGGGTGTCCTTTCTGTATTCTGGCAGTTCGTGGAGTTCTCTTTATTATGGCTTTTCCTCGCTGTGTGTGGGTTTGTACAGGTGGCTTGTCAAGGTTTCCTGGTTAGGGAAGCTTGTGTCCGTGTTCTGATGGGTGGAGCTGTATTTCTTCTCTTTGTTCAGTCGCGCTGTGGGGAGGGAGGGAGGGATGCTGTAAACAAATAACACTGGCGTGCGCTCGCAGTGCCTCAGCCACACTGCGTCTGCCCCCGCTCACGGCGCGTGTAGCCTCCCTGCCCACACTGCTCGGGCTCTAGGTTGTTCCGCCGGGAACAATCCGAGGCTGGCCCTGGGTTGCATGTACCTCCCAGGTCCAAGCCACTCAGGTTCAGGCACTCGGGTAGTCCTCAGAGGCGCAGACTCAGTTGGGCCTGAGTTTTGTGCTCTTCCCAGGTCCGAGCAGCTCAAGTGATGAGGTGTTTGGCGAGCGCCAATGCTGCGACTTATCGCTTCCCCGCCACTCGGTTATCTGGGTGTAAAACCGGCGCACCTTCTCAGGCAGATGTTAACCGTCCAGACCCCCAAAAAGTTTTAGTTAGCAAAGAAGCCTGCTTACAGTTTTATAGATAATGTCTCTCTGGGGCTGCGATTGCCCCCTTCCGGCTCTGGCTGCCTGTCACCAGAGGGGGAAGGTCTGCAGCCGGCTATCTCTGTTCAATTCTTTGTTCTGTGCGCGGGCCTGGCGGTCTTAGGTTAGGGCTGGCTTTTCGCGTGGTAGATATCCCACAGTCTGGTTTGCTAGCCCAAATTATCTCGCTCAGATAGTGCTCAGGGTATTCAGGCCAGATTCTTACTCTAAGTGATGCAGCCCGCGCTGCGCCTCCCTGCCCAGCCCCCGCTTGCTAATGGCGCGTGCAGGCGTCTGCGCTGCTTCTCCGCTGGGGGAGTTACCGTAGGACTTGCAATCTTCGAGTTTTAATTGTTTATTTATTTTTTCTTCCTGTTATGTTGCCCTCTGTGCTTCCAAAGCTCGGCACAGATTCGGCAGTGAGAAGGTTTCCTGGTGTTTGGAAACTTCTCTCTTTTTAAGACTCCCTTCCCGGGACGGAACTCCGTCCCTCCCTCTTTTGTCTCTTTTTTTGTCTTTTATATTTTTTCCTACCTCCTTTCGAAGAGTTGGATTGCTTTTCTGGGTGCCTGATGTCCTCTGCCGGCATTCAGAAGTTGTTTTGTGGAATTTACTCGACGTTTAAATGCTCATTTGATGAATTTGTGGGGGAGAAAGTGTTCTCCCCATCCTACTCCTCCGCCATCTTGGCTCCTCCCCTCTACAATACATTTTAAAGTGATTATAGATACATATGGTCATATCCTTTTCCATGCATTGTATTATTGGTATTTATGCCAACTACTTGACCAGGAAATTATTCATGTTAAGATGTATGCTACTGTTGCTATTATTATTATCATTATTAAAAACATGTATTGAGAACCACCATATGTCAGGCACTGTGTGAGAATTTATGGCCTCTATCTCTATAAATAAAATAACCCTGTCTTTCATATTCATAAAAATAAGAATTACATGAATTTATTCCATTTTAAAGATGAAGATAATCCAGAGTTTCATAGCAAATTGATGGCAGAGTTGGGAATATACCCGAATATACTGGGCCCTTAAGACTTCGAATCCTGGTGCTTTAAAAATATTAAAATCCCATCAGTAACTTCTGTTAGGTTAAACAGAGTACCTGTGTCAATGTACAAAAAACAAGCACTTGCTTATTTCATATCTTTAATAATGCCATCATGCTGCATCCTAATGGCAGAGCTTTAGGCATTGTCTAAAACCTACTATAACAAGGTTAAAGTCTTTCTTAAAGACTTGTCCTTTAAGAACCTTAGTTTCTTCCAAGTGAAACAGAATTACAACTCTGGGGTTTTGTGGGTATTAAATGACATAAAGTAAAGCCCTGCACGCAGGAATCATTCTGCAGTATCTGTAGCTATGTTAATTCCAAAGATAAAATGAAAGGTGCTACCTGGATCTAACTCCTTGATGTCTGAAAGTTAAAAGTGTTAGTCACTAAGTTGTATCTTGTGTCTGACTCTTTGTGACACTAAGGACTCTACAACCCCTGGCTCCTCTGTTCATGGGATTCCCCAGGCAAGAATACTGGAGTGGGTAGGCATTCCCTTCTGCATGCGATCTTCCCAACCCAGGGATTGAACCCAGGTCTCCTGCATTGCAGGAAGATTCTTTACCATCTGAGCCACCAGGGAAGCCCTCCTTGACACCTACCATTCTTCAGATAGTCTATATATTTTCAAGGTCTTAAAGTATTTGCTGTATAGAGAAAAACAACTGTTGATAAATGTTATAAAAGTATTGAAATTGAAACTAGTTTTTATAAAATATGTGCAGAACAAGGTGAGTGTGTGCTCAGTTGCTTCAGTCATGTCTGATTCTTTGCAACTCCATGCACTGTGGCCTGCCAAGTTCCTCTGTCCATGGGGTCTTCCTGGCAAGAATACTGGAATGGATTGCCATACTGTCCTCCAGGGGCTCTTTCCCACCTAAGGCTCTATCCTGCATCTCTTTATGTCTCTGTCATTGGTAAGTGGGTTCTTTACCACTAGTGCTATCTGAGAAGCCCACAGAATGAAGTATTTTAGTCAGAATATCTTATTAATTCTCATAACGCTCCTGCTAATTTGTTATTATTATTTCCATCCTAAAAATGAAAAGTTCTATTTCCAGTTTTTTAAGGAATCTCCACACTGTTCTCCATAGTGGCTGTACTAGTTTGCATTCCCACCAACAGTGTAAGAGGGTTCCCTTTTCTCCACACCCTCCCCAGCATTTATTGCTTGTAGACTTTTGGATCACAGCCATTCTGACTGGCGTGAAATGGTACCTCATAGTGGTTTTGATTTGCATTTCTCTGATAATGAGTGATGTTGAGCATCTTTTCATGTGTTTGTTAGCCATCTGTATGTCTTCTTTGGAGAAATGTCTATTTAGTTCTTTGGCCCATTTTTTGATTGGGTCGTTTATTTTTCTGGAATTGAGCTGTAGGGGTTGCTTGTATATTTTTGAGATTAGTTGTTTGTCAGTTGCTTCATTTGCTATTATTTTCTCCCATTCTGAAGGCTGTCTTTTCACCTTGCTTAGAGTTTCCTTTGTTGTGCAGAAGCTTTTAAGTTTAGTTAGGTCCCATTTATTTATTTTTGCTTTTATTTCCAATATTCTGGGAGGTGGGTGATAGAGGATCCTGCTGTGATGTATGTCGGAGAGTGGTTTGCCTATGTTCTCCTCTAGGAGTTTTATAGTCCCACTGTTGGACATACACACTGAGGAAACCAGAATTGAAAGAGACATGTGTACCCCAATGTTCATCGCAGCACTGTTTATAATAGCCAGGACATGGAAGCAACCTAGATGTCCATCAGCAGATGAATGGATAAGAAAGCTGTGGTACATATACACAATGGAGTATTACTCAGCCATTAAAAAGAATACATTTGAATCAGCTCTAATGAGGTGGATGAAACTGGAACCTATTATACAGACTGAAGTTAGCCAGAAAGAAAAACACCAATACAGTATACTAACGCATATATATGGAATTTAGAAAGATGGTAACAATAACCCTGTATACGAGACAGCAAAAGAGACACTGATGTATAGAACAGTCTTATGGACTCTGTGGGAGAGGGCAAGGGTGGGATGATTTGGGAGAATGGCATTGAAACATGTATAATATCATATATGAAATGAGTCGCCAGTCCAGGTTCGATGCACGATACTGGGTGCTTGGGGCTGGTGCACTGGGATGACCCAGAGGGATGGTACGGGGAGGGAGGAGGGAGGAGGGTTCAAGATGAGGAACACGTGTATACCTGTGGTGGATTCATGTTGATATATGGCAAAACCAATACAATATTGTGAAGTTAAAAAATAAAAAAAAAAGAAAAGTTAAAGGTTTAAAAACTTAGATTTTCTCATGAATACACAGCAAGTGTATGGTTTTCAATCCATCCAGATAGATTGTAAAGTCTATGCTCTTTTCACCACATTCAAACTTAAAGTATACTGCCTTTGAATTTTCTTGATTAAAACTGGAGATAACTATGAAATGCTTAGGAACAAAACATTTTCTTTTGCTTAATATTCTGTAAACAAAATCATGCTCTAAGCTGTCTCCCACATTGTGTGTATTCATATTTCAGAGTTTATCTTGAACATACAGGGAAAAGAATGCCTCAGTTTATTTTTTAATAAATAAAATATAGTCAGTATGTATTTGGGCAATGCTATTCCTCTAGAAGTTTCCAAAACTTAGCAGTCTTTCTTTGATATGAATTTGCACATTTTTTCAACATAATAAACAATTATTTATATTTTTAATATGCTATCTTTGAATACTACTTATGGTGTATTGGTGTATTATGAATGTATGGTGTACTATGAATACTACTATGGTGTGGTTCTTTTCAGAATGTTTTTGGGGAGGGTAGGGCTTTAGTTACACATGCCTACTCTTAAGTCTTTCCTGGTGGCTCAGTGGTAAAGAATCTGCCTGCAATGCAGGAGACCTGGGTTCAGTTTCTGGGTTGAAAAGATCCCTTGGAGAAGAAAATGGCAACACACTCCAGTATTCTTGCTTGGAAATGCCATGGACAAAGGAGCCTGGAGGCTATAGCCCATGGGGTTGCAAGAGTCAGACACGACTTAGCCACTAAACTACCAACCATCACCTCCACTACTGCTAAGTAAGAGTCTTAGTTGAATCTTCATAGGCTCTTCTATTTATTCACTCATTCAGTGCATATTGATGAAAGCCCTCCTACATACCAGATATTTGCGAAGAGAATGATACAAAAGCATACAAGTCCCCTAGTTTGGTGTGGCTGAAAGCCTAGTGGGGGACACACGAATGATATAAATAATCACACTATAAAGATTAAAACTGGCAGCAGAGACAAGTTCCACAAGGAAGACAGAAATGGTACTGTGTGTGAAAGTACTTGACAAGAAAATTTAACCAGAAGGTTTGGAGACTTTGGTGAAGAGGTCACGTTGAAACCTGCATCTCAGGAATGAATAGGCATTGAACAAGTGAAGAGAGAAGAAAAAATTCCCCTCACAGTAGCAGTGTATGCCAAGGCTTCTTGTTAGCATTTTTCTATATTTGTATTCTTCTTTCATTGATATCATATATTTAAAACATAGTCATCAAAGAGTATAACTGAACATGTGAGTTCTAAATTATGAAAAAGACCCCCTAAAGACTTGTAAATGAACTGTTTAAGTTACCAAAAAAGTCTTCATTTCCTATGTATCTTTACATATACAAAAGGACTTTTTATTATCCTATCCTAGAAACACTTATGAAGCATCTCTATTGACATGTGAGGTAACTATACTTTTAATATATGTCCTATAGAAATACAAACAATCTTTAGCTGTGTGAATTCATCAAAGACCTCACAAATTGTTACAACAGTGTGCCAAGAATTGTGCCAAATGTTAGAGATTCAAAGAAATGTAAGATAAAGCTCCTGTGCTCTGAGAGACTATAAAATCCAACTAAAGATGAGCAATGAGTGAAATACTAATTATGCCAGGGGTCAAACTCTTCAGCTTATTTAAGTGCTGTGAAAACATAAAGGTGAGAGCATTACCTTTTTCCTTTACTCTTCTGTAAAGAGTACTCTTAGTGCATTATTTGGCTTTACCTAAGGGCTCAGTATATTAGAAATGCATTAATTATCTTGTATGAGTAGATATGTCATTAAATAATTCTGTAATTAACATAAGTATTATCATTTCTGTATCGATGAATGTAAATGCAGTGATGTTTAATTATGCTCTGTTACTGACCCAACAAAGAGAGATAACAGAATCCTTTTTTAACTTGCAGTAAATATTCCTAGGGCTGCCCTGCTGGCTCAGCTGGTAAAGAATGTGCTTCCAATGCAGGAGACCCCTGTTCGATTCTTGTGTCAGGAAAATCCCCTGGAGAAGGAAATGGCAACCCACTCCAGTATTCTTGTGTGGAAAATTCCATGGACAGAGGAGCCTAGTGGGCTATAGTCCATGGGGTCACAAAGTTGTTCATGACTGAGCTTCTAAGGCATGAAATATTCTGAGTTGCAAATAACCTCTGAAAATCCCACCATCTGGGTTTTTGTTGTTGTTCTTGTTGTTGTTGTTGTTTGGGTTTTCTTTCTTTCTTTTTTTCTTTTTTTTGGTACGAGTGTTCCACACCAATACATCATCAAAGAAGTCTTTCAATGCAGAAAGAGAAAATTAAGACCCAGGGTTTGTTCTCAGGCTCTACCATTGTCTCAATGAATTCTCATAAGGCATCTCCTCTTGTACCAGTGCCCAGAACAAGAAAACACATGCCGTACTACTCTGCACAGTCAGTGTGACTTCTCAAGAGACAGGATATTCAACTGACTTCAAAATAATAAGTGAATATTTAACAATTCATTGAATGTGAAATAGTACCATACGGTTGTTATAAAGCTAAAAGTAAAAATCACTTTCAGATTTTTTTGGCATACTTTTTATTCTATAACAATTTACCATTTGTGTAGATTTGAGCTTTTCTTTAAACAAAAAGCCTGTGACATAATTATTCAGATATAACCTCTAAGAAATCTTTAGCATTCAAAAAAAGGCTTTGGTGCCTTTTATTTCAAAATATGCTCATGCATAACAATGAACATGCTCTTTCTCTGAGAAGGTTTTGTCATGAATACATTAGGAGAAGAAAACACTCAGGTGAATTTATTTAATAATTAATAGTGGAAATAGAATCTTAAGGAAATTTCCATCTTTCTGAAACATGAGTTCTGTATTTATTACTTTTTATTATCATCTAATACTGATGTGTGCAGTTCCCTGGCATAGGTGAGCTGCAACTCTTATTAGCAATATAAAGTATCTGCATTGGAATTTTTTTCAAACACTAATCTCTCTCCATTAATCTCAAATAATATTAATACCAGTCAAGCAGTGCTGAAGAGACCATTCTTATGATAGAATTGTGTGTTCTTGCTTGACACATTTTAAATTAAATGAGTATTTGTTTTTCAAAGACTGGACATTATTAGTGGTAATATTTCATTAAAACAGTTTAGTTTTGCAGGTGTTCTGAGGAGTCATTTAAATTCAAAACTGCCACTTTGAGGATTAATTTACACTTTCATTAAATAAAGTTACAAAATAATCATTAATAGAATCATAATATTTAGAAAGAATCCTCAAATTTTAGGGCCACTCCTACTCTGACAGTTTTTATTTTACAATTCTGAAGCTCCTCAAGCCCAGAAAGAAATGAATTTCAGTTACCTAATATTCTAGGATCACCAAATCAGAGACAATAAAGGAGTATCATTAGTATCTAATCCCAAGGAAGTAACAACTTAATATGACAGACTAGTGATCTGTTATCTACTGGAATTCCCGAGGACAAGGAGCCCCAAACTGCTCCTAAATTATGCATTTCATTTCTGAGCTATGGTGTTTGTAACTTTTATTTATGGTCCCAGTTCGTCCATCTGGAATTACAGTAATTCTTTTGTTCTCTTCCACAGTTGTCTTTCATCTCTGATTGCAGCTCTCATGGCCCTTTGGGGAGCTTTTCTCTTGTCCCTTCTTAACACTTTCACCCATTCCTCATATGGTCTTTCTTTCCAAATCAAAATCTTTTGTTGCCTCTTTCCCTTAGGATTTTATTCTATCAATTATCCCTCTAAAATGTGATCTCAAGAGTAGAAGACTATAATAATTTGATTTTGATCTCATTGGACACTTCAGAGTTCAGAGAGGCTATTCCTGGTGTGGCTGTTAAAATTTATATTATTACAAGTATATTATATAATTAACATTATATTATTTTAGTTGTATGGTGTTTGTAACATTTCTTTAAAGCTAATCTTAATTACTCTAGAGTATCATTTTAATGATAATATCCACAGTATGAGCATATTTTATAAAACTTTCATTTACTATATTTTCTTCTGGGGATTTGAGACATTTATAATGAGCTAACAGGGATAAATTCAGGAACTGTAACCAGTTAACTACTTTGAGGATTGTAGTACTTTGATATAATTGAAATCATTCTATAGCAATGTATAAAGTAGCAATTATGCAATTTCCTCCATCCAGGAAAACAGAGCCTTTGTAAAGGCCAGATTATTGGAGCTTCCTTCCTAATAAATAGGTCAGACATTAGCTGGAGGCATCTTGAAGGCTATTAAGCATTATTTAACATTATTGCTGCTATAAGGAAACTATACATTTCTAAAGAAGGTGCCAATATTTACTAGCAGATTATTTAGGAATCACTACTCTGTCCTCAGGGAATTTTTTAATGCTAGTGAATAAAAATAATTGAATGATTAATTTATGCCAGGTACCATGAAAAGTCCTCTATATGTATTATTTCTTCTATGTATTACATTATTTTGACCTATATATTACTGAGCCCATTTTACAGATGAATAAAAATAGGATTTCTAGAGACTAAATTGCCAAAGATCATAATTCTAGTTAGTAAAAAAAAAAAAACAGGACTTGATCAACTGTGTCTGACACCCAAGGTCTTAACTAGTTTGAATCATCCACCCACTACTTTACTTACTTACTTACTTATTAATAAAATAAACTTGTCTCTAGCATTAATAAGGGGTTTCCTTGGTGGCTCAGATGGTAAATAATTTGCCTGCAATGTGGGAGAAATATCCCCTAGAGAAGGGAATGCCAATCCACTCCAGTATTCTTGCCTGGGGAATTCCATGGACAGAAGAGCCTGTTGAGCTGCAGTCCATGGGGTCACAAAGAGTCAGACACGACTGAGTGACTAACACACAGTGTTGATAAGTCTCAGAAACATTAACTAGTAAGTGCTGGATCTTAACTAACCTTCGGGGACTGAACTTCTGGTCTCAACACCAATAGCCAAGAGTTCTAATATACATATCACACTTAGCTTCCATTTGGACTTCATATTTTGGAATTCAGAAAAACAAAATATCATTTGCTTTGTCTCTATTTCTCTTCTCCCTCATAATTTAAGTTAAGGCACCTCAAACTTTCTCACCAAAATGTTCCTAGTAGCAGAACTTAATAAAAATGTGTCATTGAATGCAATTGGGGGAAAAAAATCCCTTTTACAAGCTATACATTCCATCAAATTTTTGTTTTTTAGCTTAAAAATTAATGTAAATTTTATACTGTATGGAGTAATACATAGTTATTCTATATCCATGTGATTTTATCCAAATATTTTTTAACAAAATTGAAGCTTTGGAAAGAAGTGTCATGAAACTCTCAGTTTGAGAATTATTTTATGCAAAGATGATACAGATAGGATATGGATATAAATAATACATACTGTCTGTCCAAGATAAACTCAAAATCTACCTGAGAGACAGCCTAGCAAATAATTCTAATACTTACTAGCCCTCTACTAATAGAAGTTATTGGGTTAATCTTAATAGGTATTAATAAGATATTAAAAATCTGTTTATCTAACTTTGTATTTTAAACTCACATGGGCCATTTGCAGGCAGTGAAGGACTACTGATGCTGCAAATGTAGACGGCACTTGTCAATTGCTTTCTAATTTAGGTTCTTTTTGAGGTTTTGCCGTGAATGTATCTCCTGTAAGGATCTTTATATAGGAGAGTAGATTTCTGAGACAGGAAGCCAAATCAAAAGTGTTATTATAGCATTTCATATATTGATTTGATGTGTTCAGCTCTAAGCCCAAACATCTCTTAGTTCTAGCATTGTTTTCCATATTACAGCCTTTCTTGCTGACCACAACTTGTTGATTATTGATATCTGATGCTTTGATTTGGCCAATATTAAAGAGTTTCACTGTTATTGCTCATATGCAACTAGCTTATTTTTTTCAGTGTTCTCATCCATCTTCGCCATCATATCATGGGACCTCAAGTCTTTGAGACTTGGGTTTTGTTCCTTCTAATACATTGTTAGCATTTCTTATGTGATTTCTGAAAATTGCTGTACATGGATCAGCTATTTTTGTTCTTTTAAAAGTTTTAAATTACAATAACCCTGTGTACGAGACAGCAGAAGAGACACTGATGTATAGAACAGTCTTATGGACTCTGTGGGAGAGGGAGAGGGTGGGAAGATTTGGGAGAATGGCATTGAAACATGTAAAATATCATGTATGAAATGAGTTGCCAGTCCAGGTTCGATGCACGATACTGGATGCTTGGGGCTAGTGCACTGGGACGACCCAGAGGGATGCTATGGGGAGGGAGGAGGGAGGAGGGTTCAGGATGGGGAACACCTGTATACCTGTGGCAGATTCATTATGATATTTGGCAAAACTAATACAATTATGTAAAGTTTAAAAATAAAATAAAATTTAAAAAAATAAATAAATAAATAAAAAATTAAAAAAAATAAAATGTATGTATTATAAAAAGTACAAAAATCATTGAATAGGCACTCATGTATTTTTTACAATTTTATACACTACTACATGCAAAATATGCAAAACACATTAATAGTATGTACTGAAATTCCAGGCCTACTTTTAGCAATCTGAATAAATGTCAGATATGAATAGAGATTTTATAAATATTCAATTAGACATTATGCTGTTCAAGTAGTTTCTGTATGTCTAATTGTTCATTCACTGACAAGAATGATATATAACAGTCAAAACCTAGAAAAACATGCTTGAGTATTTCATTATGTAGTAAAAAGTAAAGCAATGTGATACAACTGCTTAATAAAGTTAAAAACAGTCTACTAAAAGACTTAAAAGGCTTTTTTCCCACTTGGAAGAATTTAGGTAAGCTTCATGAAGAAGGTGGCATTTAAAGCAATATTGTAAAGTAATTAGCCTCCAATTAAAATAAATAAATTTATATTAAAAAAAGAAAAAAATAAAATCAGGGAGTGTGGCTTAAAAAAAAGAAAGAAAGAAAGAAAGAAAGAGCTGAGCAAACTTCTTTAAAAGACCAAAGGCCAGATAGTAAAAAGTTAAGGTTCTGTGGCCAAGAAGCGATAGTGAGGATGTTATGTAGGTATTAAAACGTATATGACCATTGAAAATGCAACTTTTTGAAAATGTAGAAAATGTGGACTAGACGAAAAACAGGTGAAGGGCAGCATTTGGCTGCAGGACATTGTTAACCTTTGACTTAAAGAATGACTAAGATTCTCTGGGCTGAGAGAAAGCAAAAGCACAGAATTCTGTGTTCTTTGAATGTGAAAAGGCATGGGAGGAAGTAGAGAGAGATGAAGCTGAAAATATATTAGAAGCCAGATCATGGAGAGTTTAATGTGCTGTGTTAAACCTCAATTAATGAGAAGCACTGCAGGTTTATAATATGTCATTTATTAGTGCCATTTATTGAATGCTTAAAGGCTTCCCTGGTGGCTCAGTGGTAAAGAATCCACCTGCCAGTGCAGGAGATGGCAGGTTCGATCCCCTGGTCAGAAAGATCCCCCAGAGAAGGAAATGAGAACCAGCTCCAGTATTCTTGCCAGGGAAATCCCATAGACAGAGGGACCTGGCAGGCTACAGTCTATGGGGTTGCAAAGAGTCAGACAAGACTTAGCGACTAAACAACAAGAATAGCAATCAAACACTCAGTATGGGCTGATAATATGCTGTCTGGAGTTCGACTGCAAATCTTGCATTCCAGCTTCTATGATTTATTGCTTCTTGTGACCATCATTGATTCAGGAACCGTTTGTTCAGTGCTCACTACAGGCTTACTGAAAATATGAAAACACATAGTTTTTATTCCTTATGTATTTACAGTCTTAGGTATCATAAACAATCATAAAGGATATCAATATGAAGAATTTGTAAATTGCAGCCACACAAACAGGAATGACCCCTTACAGGCTTTAAAAATCATCAAACATTCTGCAAAAGCCTTATCTGTAATAAGAATAGCTACTGTATGCATCACCTGTAACTATCCCTCCAAGTCACACCCAGATACACACATGTGCAAACACACACACGCACACACATTTATCAGAGACCTGATTGAGAGAGGAGTTTAGCAGTCAAGGAGCAGTAACTCTCTCAGCACCTTGAACCTGGAACAACTTAACTAATCCATGTATGGCCCCAGATGCTATGAAGTAGACACATACTCTGAGGCTCTACATCTCTTTTTTGCTTAGAACGCCAGCCTCCTGATTCTGAGAAGCCACTGTTGAAGCCCTGCTGTATTTATAATGCTACTGACAGGCTTCAGATGAAGGCCATATGTATTCGGTTTCTGTTGCTAAGTAACAAATTACCACTAACTTAGCAGGTTGCAGTAATTCATTTATTATTTCATAGTTCTGTTGGTTACAAATCTGCATGAACTCTGTTGGGTTTTCTCCTGAAGGTCTCACAAAGCAAAAATCAAGATGTAACTCAGGCTGGGCTTTTTTCTGGAGGATGTGAGGGAAAATCTTCTTCCAAGCTCATCAGGTTGTTGGCAAAATTGAGCCCCCTGTGGTTGATAGTCTTAGGTTCCTCTTCCCCTGGGATTGTCAATTGAGGGCTTCTCTTTGTTCCTAGAGGTCATTCCTGTTCCTCCTTTCAGAACCTTCTGCATCACCAAACCATCAAGCCCTCACCCTTTGCATCTCTTGGCTTTCCCCTTCTGCCAACAGTTAGAGGAAGCACTCAATTTTTAAGGGCTCCTATGATAGACCAACCTGCCGCTTGGATAAACTCCTTAAGATTAATTGCACTGTTTAATGTAACATGATCACTGCAGTGATATATCATCAAATTCCAGGTTTTGAGGGCAACATGACTCGTTTGTGGGAAGGGACTGTTTTGGAAATTCTACCTACTGTGCTATAGAGTGGGGACAAATAGAGACTAGTAGAAACAAAGCAGTGCAAGAATAATCAAAAAGGAGGAAGAGCGAGTAGTATAGGTTACACACTGAGGCTCCATGAAGTACATACTATATCAGGTAACTGTCCTTTGTTATAGTGTCATGGATTCATGACAGATCTAAAAGAAGCAGATGTGATCATGTTGAATTTTAGAAAAAACCTTTTACACTCCCACAGAAATTCTCATTCACTTTCTGTGAGGCTAAAACATAGATATGTAGATTTGCAAACAGAGCTTATGGGACTCTTGTGTTTAATGGCTTGAACATCACAACATGGCATGTTTTGCTACATGCATTGGGTCGACAAAACCAGTCCTTCCAGTATTCTTGACTAAAATTCCATGGATAGAGGAGCTGGTGGGCTACAGTCCATGAGGCAGCAGAGTTGGTTGCAACTGAACACACACACATAGTTCATTTACAAATGTTGTGTTCAGCTGTATGATATACCATTTTATCAAACCTCTAGAGATTTCCTGGTGTTTAGAAGCCATCATTTATGTCTTTCTAGAATTATATGGGGAAATAACTGTCATTGGCTTATCAACCTCAGAAAAAGAGATGATTCATATGAGTTGAAAGATGTGTCATACAGGAATTCAAATTCTCAATATATCAATGTAAAAAACTTTCTCAGGAAAATATACATTCTGTAAGTGTTACCAGAACTCTCAGTGTGACCTCATTTGAGAGAGAAAACAGAAAACCTGAAGCAATGAAACACTGTTATACATTCCACTCATACTCAATGTATAAGGAAAACTTACAAATTGATTTAGCCTCTTTTTTCAAGGGAAGTCCTCAGGAAAGTATATGAAAACTGTGCATGGCTATAGCCTCAGAAAATCTAGATACAGTTTTTCTAAGATTTCAGATACCCGAAAAGAGCAATATCCTCTTTAAGTTTCACAGTTACAGAGGTGGTAGAGTGCAGCATATGCTTATGAAAATTGCAGACGACCTCAGCTAGAGACTTGTTTCCCTGTTATATGTGAAATGACAAAATAAATACAGTTTATAAAAATGCTTCAGTAAATACAAACTCAATCAAACACAATACATACTAATGCCATACATTTTTTTTTTAATTTTATGAAGCAGACTGGTCTTACTAAAACTGAACAGAAAAGTTTTACTAACTGTAGATGCAACAGGTTATATAGGAATAAACAAAGTGGTATTTTATAAAAATTAAATATACATATACCAGTTAAGTTGAATTTATACGATTATTAATTTCTACGTCAGGAAACCCCCATCAAATAGACATTCTCTATATTGAGGGGGGTGTGTGTGTGTGTGTGTGTGTTAGTCACCCAGTCTTGTCCAACTCTATGTGATCCCATGGACAGTAACCCACCAGGCTTCTCTGTCCATGGGATTCTCCAGGCAGCAATACTGAAGTAGGTTGCCATGCCCTCCTCCAGGGGATCTTCCCAGCCCAGGGATTGAACCTGGGTCTCCTGCATTGCAGGCAGATGCTTTACCATATTTAGCAATATCTGAGCTTTAATGTAGCAATGCATCGAGTGTAGTATTTGTCATAAGAGTGCTTAAATTTTTTCAGAGAAGAAAAGATAATTAAAATAATTAAGGAAGAAATAGGATAGTTGAAGAAAGCAGTTGGTGACAGTTTTTTTAAAATAGCAAAAACAAAGAAGTCCCTTCTTAGATACATGACACATTCAGTTCATTTCAGTTGTTCAGTTGTGTCTGACTCTTTGAGACTCCATGTATCGCAGCACGCCAGGCCTCCCTGTCCATCACCAACTCCTGGAAGTTACCCAAACTCAAGTCCATCAAGTTACTGATGCCATCCAGCCATCACATCCTCTGTTGTCCCCTTCTCCTCCTGCCCCCAATCCCTCCCAGCATCAGATACCCCTATAAAACCCACAAGTTATTCTGAATAGTCACTTTGCCTAACTATAAGTAATAGTAAAAATGAATGCCTATTATCTTTCATTATAGAAATACTGATAAATAATATCCTATATTTCTAATTTGGAAAAACTCTAAATGTTTTAGAGTTTATGATGTTGTTCAGATGTTGTTCATTAACAGCGTTAATATTGTTCTGATTTCAAAATGTTGAACTGCCTTTTTGCTCATACTCAAGGCAGGATGACTTAGCTTACTGTTTTGTTGAAAAAGAATTTTAGATATATTTTCATAGAAATCAAGGGAACTTTCTAGCTGATTAAAACAGATAGATCCAATATATAAGACTATTGGATATCATTCTAGAATCATTCAGTTCAGTTCAGTCGCTCAGTCATGTCCGACTCTTTGCGACCCCATGAATCGCAGCACGCCAGGCCTCCCTGTCCATCACCAACTCCCGGAGTTCACTCAGACTCACGTCCAGTGAGTCGGTGATGCCATCCAGCCATCTCATCCTCTGTCGTCCCCTCTTCCTCCTGCCCCCAATCCCTCCCAGCATCAGAGTCTTTTCCAATGAGTCAACTCTTCGCATGAGGTGGCCAAAGTACTGGAGTTTCAGCTTTAGCATCATTCCTTCCAAAGAAATCCTAGGGCTGATCTCCTTCAGAATGGACTGGTTGGATCTCCTTGTTAGTTACTGTTAATCTTTAACATTTACACTACTAATCTTTGATATATAAACTGCTATGCATAAAAAACAGATAACTAATCAGAACCTACTATATAGCATAGGGAGCTCTACTCGGTGCTCTCTGGTGACCTGAATGGGAAGCAAATCCCAAAAAAGGGAGGGAGTATGTGTGTACATATAGCTGATCCACTTTGCTGTACAGCAGAAACTAACAGAACATGGTAAAGCAACCATACTCCAATAATTTTTCTAAAATAATGCTTTAGCACACTAAAAGATATACCATCACCAATTTCCTCTCATAAATGACTTTTAATTGCTAAGGGTTCCTTTTGGGGCAAAAGACCATTGATACTGAGTTAGTCATTGTAAATAGCAAAGATAATGTACATTTATTCCTATCTGAGGGAGCCTTACAAATAGCTGTGAAAAGAAATGAAGCAAAAAGCAAAGGAGAAAAGGAAAGATATACCCATTTGAATGCAGAGTTGCAAAGAATAGCAAGGAGAGATAAGAAAGCCTTCCTCAGTGATCAATGCAAAGAAATAGAGGGAAAAAATAGAATGGGAAAGACTAGAGATGTCTTCAAGATAATCAGAGATACCAAGGGAACATTTCATGCAAAGATGGGCTCAATAAAGGACAGAAATGGTGTGGACCTAACAGAAGCAGAAGATATTAAGAAGAGGTGGCAAGAATACACAGAAGCACTGTACAAAAAAGATCTTTATGACCCAGATAATCAGGATGGTGTGATCACTCACCTAGAGCCAGACATCCTGGAATGTGAAGTCAAGTGGGCCTTAGGAAGCATCACTATGAACAAAGCTAGTGGAGGTGATAGAATTCCAGTTGAGCTATTTCAAATCCTAAAAGATAATGCTGTGAAAGTGCTGCACTCAATATGCCAGCAAATTTGGAAAACTCAACAGTGGCCACAGGACTAGAAAAGGTCGGTTTTCATTCCAATCCCAAAGAAAGGCAATGCCAAAGAATGCTCAAACTACCACACAATTGCACTCATCTCACACACTAGTAAAGTAATGCTCAAAATTCTCCAAGCTAGGCTTCAGCAATACATGAACCGTGAACTTCCAGATGTTCAAGCTGGTTTTAGAAAAGGCAGAGGAACCAGAGATCAAATTGCCAACATCTGCTGGATCATGGAAAAAGCAAGAGAGTTCCAGAAAAACATCTATTTCTGCTTTATTGACTATGCCAAAGCCTTTGACTTGTGTATCACAATGAACTGTGGAAAATTCTTCAAGAGATTGGAATACCACATCACCTGACCTGCCTCTTGAGAGACCTAAATGCAGGTCAGGAAGCAACAGTTAGAACTGAACATGGAACTAGAGACGGGATCCAAATTGGGAAAAGAGTACGTCAAGGCTGTATTTTGTCACCCTGATTATTTAACTTATATGCAGAGTACATCATGAGAAATGCTGGGCTGGAGGAAGCACAAGCTGGAATCCAGATTGCTGGGAGAAATATCAATAACCTCAGATACGCAGATGACACCACTCTTACAGCAGAAAGTGAAGAAGAACTAAAGAGCCTCTTGATGAAAGTGAAAGAGGAGGGTGAAAAAGTTGGCTTAAAGCTCAACATTCAGAAAACGAAGATCATGGCATCCAGTCCCATCACTGCATGGGAAATAGATGGGGAAACAGTGGAAACAGTAGCTGACTTTATTTTTCTGTGCTCCAAAATCACTGCATATGGTGATTGCAGCCATGAAATTAAAAGATGCTTACTCCTTAGAAGGAAAGCTATGACCAACCTAGACAGCATGTTGAAAAGCAGAAATATTACTTCGTCAACAAAGGTCCATCTAGTCAAGGCTATGGTTTTTCCAGTGGTCATGTATGGGTGTTAGAGTTGGACTATAAAGAAAGCTAAGCACCAAAGAATTGGTGCTTTTGAACTGTGGTGTTGGAGAAGACTCTTGAGAGTCCCTTGGACTGCAGGGAGATCCAACCAGTCCATCCTTAAGGAGATCAGTCCTTGGTGTTCATTGGAGGGACTGATGTTGAAGCTGAAACTCCAGTACTTTGGCCACCTGATGTGAAGAGCTGACTCATTTGAAGAGATCTTGATGCTGGGAAAGATTGAGGGCAGGAGGAGAAGGAGACGACAGAGGATGAGATGGTTGGATGGCATCAGCAACTCAATGGACATGGGTTTGGGTGGACTCCAGGAGTTGGTGATGGACTGGGGGGCTGGCATGGTATGGTTCATGGGGTCACAAAGAGTTGGACACGACTGAATGACTGAACTAACTGAACTGAATGTTCAACTGATCTAACTGAACTGAGTTTTCTCAAACCTTCTTTTCCTGAAGTTACCCACAAGGATTTTACTAAATACTGGACAGATGATATGGGATTGAGAGATACAGACAAGAGAAAAAAAGCATATAGTAAAAAAATATGTAATAAGTAGAAAAAAAGCAGTATAGTGATGACTTCAAAGGTCACACACTGTGGAACCACACCACCTGCCCACTGGTTACAGCTTTCCATTATGTCTCCCTAGTCCTCTGAGAATCAGAGCTACTGTTTTTAAAGGTCCAGACAAACATTATCAAATAGTATATCAATCTACTTTGTTAAGCATTCTTCTTTAAATAATTAAATCCATTTCATTGTTTTCCATGTTATAAGTGCAATTTTATTTTGACTATAAAATTTCACCTGTACTTTTCCTAAAATGTATACCTACACTTACTGTATAATTTGGATAAAAGAATATATTCTGGGACATTTTTTGCAAATAGGTTCTGATAAATTGTTGAACGTGGTGTCTAAAGTAAAATAAATAGTCTGAATGATCATCAATTAGAGATGCTTGGAGCCAGCCAGCTGTCCACATTGATACAATAAATTTTGAAGTTAAACTGGCTTATCATTATTTGATAAAAATCACCATTAAAAACACTAGGAGGGCAGTTCTTTGAGTCATTAAAATATTTCAATGGAAGAAATTCTATTAACTCAGGGGTGTCTCCCAGTAACAGCTTGAGCTGTGTACAGTTTCAAATTTTAATTGCACAAATATTTCTATTTTCTCTCCATTGCACTCCACAAAGTATTTTTAAAATTCTCAAACCATAAGCGTTCTTTCCTCTTACACTTCCCTAAATGCCCATAATATGACCACTATGCTTTGCCTTGTTAAATTGTTTCAGCATAAGAGCAAACATATTAAAATCTGTTGCATTTTACATGGTGCTTTTCTGGTTATTTAGTGCAACTCCAGCTTCCTGGTTATCTACTCTCCCTGCCACAAGAACAGCAAGAAAACAACTGCATACTGATAAGGATTTTAAGTTAAGCAAATGTCTCTGCATCCCTGAAGCACATCTGTGGCTTCCCACAGACATGTGCAGGTATTTCTGTTGCCAGGTGCTCTCTTGTTCTGAGGAGTCAACAAAGTGATGTAAATGAAAAACAAACAAAAAAAAACATCTAGCAGCAGAAATGAGCCTGCCTGAATGATTCAAATATTAACAACAATACACCCTTTCAACAGTGAAAGTACTATACAGAGATAGTCGGAACTCTTTCAGTTAATCACATAATTCGAAAAATATTTGCTGTATGCCTACTGCATGTAAGACCTCACAACAGATTCATGACAGATACACAGACAAGATTAACCTTACAAGTTTATAAAAAAAAATGATGTGCAAATGAAAATTAAATAGCACAAAGATCAAGTGACAAGATAATAATCTAATAGGTATTTAGTGTGTTCTAGCTCAAGGCCTTACAGTATAGGAGATAGACAGTATATATTGCCATGATTAATGTACACCTGAGGGCTTAATGGGCTTCCCTGATAGTTCAGTCAGTAAAGAATCTGCCTGCAGTGTGCGAGACCCAGGTTCGATCCCTGGGGTGGGAAGATGCCCTAGAGAAGGGAGTGGCAAATGAGTCCAGACAGGAGCCATCTCTCTGTAAACTTCAGGAAACTAGAACTGGATTGTTGTGTTAAGGATGAGTAGGGCTTGAGACAGTGAATTTAATCAGGGCAAAACTTCCCATACCTTAAACATACCTACTGGAAATTATTGGGTAAGGAGTCTTTAGCTCCACTTGAAAGAGGTACTCTGCATAGCTACATCATTGTCCTTCTTTTCTTGTTGTTGTTCAGTTGCTCAGTTGTGCCCAACTCTTTGTGACCCCAAGGACTGCAGCATGCTAGGCTTCCCTGTCCATCACCATATCCCAGAGTTAGCTCAAATTCATGTGCATTGAATTGTTGATGCCATTCAATCATCTCATCCTCTGTCATCCCCTTCTCCTCCTACCTTCAATCTTTCCCAGTATCAGGGTCTTTTCTAATGAATCAGCTCTTCACATCAGATGGCCAAAGTGTTGGAGCTTCAGCTTCAGCATCAGTCCTTCAAATTAATATCAGGGTTGATTTCCTTTAGGATTGACTGGCTTGATCTCCTTGTTATCCAAGGGACCCTCAAGAGTCTTCTCAAATACCACAATTTGAAAGCATCAGTTCTTTGGCACCCAGCCTTCTTTATGGTCCACCTCTCACATCCATACATGACTACTGAAAAACCATAGCTTTGACTAGATGAACCTTTGTTGGCAAAGTGATGCCTGTGCTTTTTTATATGCTGTCCAGGTTTGTCATAGCTTTTATTCTAAGGAGCCAGTGTCTTTTAATTTCATGGCTGTAGTCACCATCCACAGTGATTTTGGAGCCCAAGAAAATAAAGTCTGTTTCCATTGTTCCCCCATCTGTTTGCCATGAAGTGATGGGACCGGATGCCATGGTCTTAGTTTTTTGAAGGTGGAGTTTTAAGCCAACTTTTTCATTCTCCTCTTTCACCTTTATCAAGAGGCTCTGTAGTTCCTCTTAGCTTTCGGCCCTAAGGGTGGTGTCATCTGCATATCTAAAGTTGTTGATATTTCTCCTGGCAATCTTGATTTCAGCTTGCACTTCATCCAGCCTGGCATTTTTCATGATGTATTCTGCATATAAGTTTAAAAATCAGGGTGAGGGTATATAGTTTTGACATACTCCTTTCTTAATTTTGAACCTGTCTGTTGTTCCATGTTTAGTTCTAAGTGTTGCTTCTTGACCTGCACACAGGTTTCTCAGGAGGCTGGCAAGGTGGCCTGGTATCCTTCTTCTTTATGAACGCAAAAAAGAAATTGACTTGGGCACCATTGAAATGAATGAATTAAAAAAATATATGTTTAGGCTGTTCCAATTGTTAAACTTATCTAAATGTCTCAGACCCTCAATGTTTTTCTATGTAATACCTTTTAGTTATGTTTTTTTACCCTGAGATAATTGTAAGAAATAAAGGCATGGCAGGTGGCACAGTGGTTAAAAAAAAAAAAAAAAAAAAAAAGTCCTCCTGCCAATGCAGGAGACATAGGAGACATGGGTTTGATCCCTGGGTTGGTAAGATCTCCTGGAGGAGGAAATGACAAACCACTCCAATATTCTTGCCTGGAGAATTCCATAGACAGAGGGGTCTGGCAGAATACAGTCCATGGGGTTGTAAAGAGTTGGACACAACTGAACATGCTTGTCACACTTTGGTATTTCTGATAATATTTCAAACTTTGTCACTATTATATTTGTTAGGATGTTTTGTGATCAGAGATCTTTGATGTTATTATTGCAAAAAGATTGTGACTTGCTGAAGGCTCAAGGATGGTTAGCATGTTTTTAATAATGCAGTAAATTTAAATTGAATTATATACATTGATCTTTAGAAATAATGCATGTAATAGACTACAGTACAGTGTAAACATAAGTTTTATGTGCACTTAGAAACTAAAAATTCATATGACTCACTTTATTGCAATATTTGCTTTATTGTGGTAGTCTGGAACCATACCGGCAATGTGTCTGAGATATGCCTATAATTCTGTCACTTTAAGAATGTTCTATAAATAGAATAATATAGTATGTAACTTTTAGCTTTTTTACACAGCATAGCTTCCTGAATATATATCCAGGTTTTTGCATGTATCAATAGTTCTTTTTTGTTTTTTTTAAGTTTTATTGATGTATAGTTGATTTATGATATTGTGTTTGTTTCTGCTGTACAGCATAATAATGCAATTATGCATCTTTATATACTTTCCATATTCTTTTCTATTATGGCTTATCTCATGATTTTGAATATAGGTTCCTCTGCTATACAGTAGGACGTTATTGCTTATCCATTCTAAATATCATGGTTTGCATCTGTTAATCCCAAACTCCCAATCCTTACCCCTCATCTCCAATAAAAAAGAGATAAATCATTTGATTGCTAAATAGTATTCCATAGTTTGTATGTGCCACAGTGTGTTTGGCCATTCATTTGTTGAAAGACACCTATGTTATCTCTGGGTTTTGGTTCTTAGGAATTAAGCTGCTATAAACATTCATGTCGGCTTCCCAGTGGCTCAGTGGTAAAGAACCTACCTGCCAATGCAGAAGATGCAGGTTCGGTCCCTGAGTCTGGAAGATCCTCTGGAGAAGGAAATGGCAACCCACTCTAACATTCTTGCCTGGGAAATCCTATGGACAGAGGAACCTGGTGGACTATAGTCCATGGGGTAGCAAAGAGTCAGACACAACTTAGTGTTTAAGCAACAACAAACTTACGTAAAGGTTTTGTGTGAACATAGTCTACACTTCTCAGGGTGAATTTCCAGGAACACAGTTGCTTGACCATGTGGTAGTTACATGTTTAGTTTCTAAGAAATTGCAAACTGTTTTACAGAGTGGCTGTACCATTTTACATTCTCACTAGCAATGTGTTAAGTGATCCAGATTTTCTAAATCCTCACTAGTTTTTGGTGCTGTTAATTATTATTATTTTTTTTTAGTTGTTTTGATGTATGTGTAGTGATATCTCATTGTGGTTTCAATCTGCATTTACCTAATGCCCACCTTTGACTGTGTGGATCACAATAAACTGTGAAAAATTCTGAAAGAGATGGGAATACCAGACCACCTGAACTGCCTCTTGAGAAATCTGTATGTAGGTCAGGAAGCAACAGTTAGAAATGGACATGAAACAACAGACTGGTTCCAAATAGGAAAATGAGTACGTCAAGGATGTATATTGTCTCCCTGCTTATTTAACTTATATGCAGAGTACATCATGAGAAACGCTGGACTGGAAGAAACACAAGCTGGAATGAAGATTGGTGGGAGAAATATCAATAACCTCAGATATGCAGATGACACCACCCTTATGGCAGAAACTGATGAGGAACTAAAAAGCCTCTTGATGAAAGTGAAAGAGGAGAGTGAAAAAGTTGGCTTAAAGCTCAACATTCAGAAAATGAAGATCATGGCATCTGGTCCCATCACTTCATGGCAAATAGATGGGGAAATAGTGGAAACAGTGTCAGACTTTATTTTGGGGGGCTCCAAAATCACTGTAGACAGTGACTGCAGCCATGAAATTAAAAGACGCTTACTCCTTGGAAGGAAAAATATGACCAACCTAGATAGCATATTGAAAAGCAGAGATATTACTTTGCCAACAAAGGTCCGTCTAGTCAAGGCTATGGTTTTTCCTGTGGTCATGTATGGAGTGAGAGTTGGACTGTGAAGAAGGTGAGCACCGAAGAATTGAT
>NW_011495014.1:6642776-6643497 GCF_000754665.1 Bison bison bison
TTAGTTGTTTGTCAGTTGCTTCATTTGCTATTATTTTCTCCCATTCTGAAGGCTGTCTTTTCACCTTGTTTATAGTTTCCTTTGATGTGCAGAAGCTTTTAAGTTTAGTTAGGTCCCATTTGTTTATTTTTGCTTTTATTTCCAATATTCTGGGAGGTGGGTGATAGAGGATCCTGCTGTGATGTATGTCGGAGAGTGTTCTGCCTATGTTCTCCTCTAGGAGTTTTATAGTTTCTCACCTTACGTTTAGATCTTTAATCCATTTTGAGTTTATTTTTGTGTATGGTGTTAGAAAGTGTTCTAGTTTCATTCTTTTACAAGTGGTTGATCAATTTTCCCAGCACCACTTGTTAAAGAGATTGTCTTTTCTCCATTGTATATTCTTGCCTCCTTTGTCAAAGATAAGGTTTCTGTAGGTGCGTGGATTTATCTCTGGGCTTTCTAGTTTGTTCCATTGATCTATATTTCTGTCTTTGTGCCAGTACCATACTGTCTTGATGACTGTGGCTTTGTAGTAGAGCCTGAAGTCAGGCAGGTTGATTCCTCCAGTTCCATTCTTATTTCTCAAGATTGCTTTGACTATTTGAGGTTTTTTGTACTTCCATACAAATTGTGAAATTATTTGTTCTAGCTCTGTGAAAAATACCGTTGGTAGTTTGGTAGGGATTGCATTGAATCTATAGATTGCTTTGAGTAGTATACTCATTTTCACTATATTGAT
>NW_011495014.1:6643597-6644830 GCF_000754665.1 Bison bison bison
GGGAGGCCTGGCGTGCTGCGATTCATGGGGTCGCAAAGAGTCGGACACAACTGAGTGACTGAACTGAACCAAATGTCCAGTAAGACTGAACATCTTTTTATACAGTTATTCGCTGTTGTGTATAATCTCTCAGTGAATCATCTCTTCATGTGATTTGTTCACTTTCTAATTAGGTTGTTTGTTTCTTTTATTATTGAGCTTTTTGAGTTCTTTTTTTTAATATAAATTTATTTATGTTAATTGGAGGTTAATTACTTTACAATATTGTATTGCTTTTGCCATACATCAACATGAATCCACCATAGGTATACACATGTTCCCCCTCCCTCTCGCTCCCCATACCTATCCCTCTGGGTTGTCCCAGTGCACCAGCCCCAAGCAACCAGTATCATGCATCGAACTTGGACTGGCGAATATTTCATATATGATATTATACATGTTTCAATGCCATTCTCCCAAATCACCCCACCCTCTCCCTCTCCCACAGAGTCCAAAAGACTGTTCTATACATCTGTGTCTCTTTTGCTGTCTCGCATACAGGGTTGTTTTTACCATCTTTCTAAATTCCATATATATGCGTTAGTGTATATTAGTATTAGTTAGTATTAGTGTTTTCTTTCGGGCTTACTTCACTCTGTATAATAGGCTCCAGTTTCATCCACCTCATTAGAACTGATTCAAATGTATTCTTTTTAATGGCTGAGTAATACTCCATTGTGTATTGTACCACAGCTTTCTTATCCATTCATCTGCTGATGGACATCTAGGTTGCTTCCATATCCTGCCTATTATAAACAGTGCTGCAATGAACATTGGGGTACATGTGTCTCTTTCAATTCTGGTTTCCTCAGTGTGTATGCCCAGCAGTGGGATTGCTGGATCATAAGGCAGTTCTATTTCCAGTTTTTTAAGGAATCTCCACACTGTTCTCCATAGTGGCTATACTAGTTTGCATTCCCATCAACAGTGTAAGAGGGTTCCCTTTTCTCCACACCCTCTCCAGCATTTATTGCTTGTAGACTTTTGGATCGTAGCCATTCTGACTGGTGTGAAATGGTACCTCATAGTGGTTTTGATTTGCATTTCTCTGATAATGAGTGATGTTGAGCATCTTTTCATGTGTTTGTTAGCCATCTGTATGTCTTCTTTGGAGAAATGTCTATTTAGTTCTTTGGCCCATTTTTTGATTGGGTCGTTTATTTTTCTGGAATTGAGCTGTAGGGGTTGCTTGTA
>NW_011495014.1:6645199-6648197 GCF_000754665.1 Bison bison bison
TCATTATTAGTGTATAGGAATGCAAGGGATTTCTGTGTGTTGATTTTATATCCTGCAACTTTACTATATTCATTGATTATCTCTAGTAATTTTCTGGTGGAGTCTTTAGGGTTTTCTATGTAGAGGATCATGTCATCTGCAAACAGTGAGAGTTTTACTTCTTCTTTTCCAATTTGGATTCCCTTTATTTCTTTTTCTGCTCTGATTGCTGTGGCCAAAACTTTGAAAACTCCTTTCCACTTCATTTTCCTTTTTCAAAATTGTTTTTACTGTTCTACTTCTTTTGTCCTTTCACATATTGAAAAATCATGTCTATATTTACTTAAAAATTTTTTGCTGGTGTTTTGTTAGGAGTACTGTTAAATCTTTATACCAGTTTGGGGAAATTGAAATATTTGCTATTGAGTTTTTCAATCCATGAACAAATAGATCAACATTTTTATAATTTTTATAAATATTTACAAGTGTATATGTATATTTATAAATCATTAATTTTTTTCATCAGCATTATATAGTTTCTGATACAGAAGTTCTGTATGTGTTCATTAGATTTACCCACAGATATTTTGTTTTGTGGACATTTGGGAAAGGCATTCTATTTCTAATTCTGATTCATTGCTAACATATACAGATAAAATTGATTTTTGTATGCTTATCTCATGTCCTGTAATCTTCTGTACTCTCTTATTAGTTTATCAGCTTTTTGGCAGATTCCTTGAAATTTTCTAGGTGGATAATCATGTCACCTACAAATACAGGCAGTTTTATTTCTTCCATTCCAGTGTGGTTTCCTTGATTTTCTTTTCTTGCCTTATTTCATTGGCTAGAATTTCTAGCACTGTGTTGAAACAGTTGTGTGAGTGAGCATCTTTGCCTTTTTTCTAATGTTAGAGGGAAGGCACTCAGTCTTTCAGATCATTTGCTATTTAAATCTTAGTGTTATGATTACATATTATGTCAGTTTTTAATGATTTTTGTTTGTTTGTTTGCTTTCATAACAGGTCAAGTAAAGACTGTATTGAAAGATTTTGTAATGTACTGCTTACATGTGCTTGCTTTGGATTTGGTCAGAGGCAGATGTAATTCCATGCTCTATCTCTTCCTAGCCAGTATTACTCTGGCTAGTACCAGACCACATGACCTGCCTCTTGAAAAACCTGTATGCAGGTCAGGAAGCAATAGTTAGAACTGTACATGGAACAACAGACTTGTTCCAAATAGGAAAAGGAGTTCATCAAGGCTGTATATTGTTACTCCACTTATTTAACTTATATGCAGAATACATCATGAGAAACGCTGGGCTGGAGGAAGCATAAGCTGGAATCAAGATTGCCGGGAGAAATATCAATAACCTCAGATATGCAGATGACACCACCCTTATGGCAGAAAGTGAAGAACTGAAGAGCCTCTTGATGAAAGTGAAAGAGGAGAGTGAAAAGTTGGATTAAAGCTCAACATTCAGAAAACGAAGATCATGGCATCCGGTCCCATCACTTTATGGCAAATAGATGGGGAAGCAGTGGTAAAAGTGTCAGACTTTATTTTGGGGGGCTCCAGAATCACTGCAGATAATGACTGCAGCCATGAAATTCAAAGACGCTTACTCCTTGGAAGGAAAGTTATGACCAACCTAGACAGCATATTAAAAAGCAGAGACATTACTTAATCAACAAAGGTCCGTCTAGTCAAGGCTATGGTTTTTCCAGTAGTCGTGTATCAACGTGAGAGTTGGATTATAAAGAAAGCTGAGCACAGAAGAATTGATGCTTTTGAACTGTGGTTTTGGAGAAGACTCTAGCCCCTTGGACTGCAAGGGGTCCAACCAGTCTACCCTAAAGGAGACCGGTCCTGGGTGTTCATTGGAAGGACTGATGTTGAAGCTAAAGCTCCAGTACATTGGCCACCTGATGTGAAAAGCTGACTCATTTGAAAACACCTGGATGCTGGGAAGAATGAGGGCAGGAGGAGAAAGGGACAACAGAGGATGAGATGGTTGGATGGCATCAGTAACTCAATGGACATGAGTTTGGGTAAACTCTGGCAGTTGGTGATGGACAGGGAGGCCTGGCATGCTGCAGTTCATGGAATTGCAAAGAGTTGGACATGACTGACTGAACTGAACTGATTGTCACTATTATTATTATATCATGAGTGTCAAATGAAATATTTACCTATAACAGTGTAATCAGTGGTTCTCATTGGGGCAAGAGGATTGATCTTATCCCAAATGCAAGGGACATTAGAAACATATAGAGACATTTTTGGCTGCTGCAACCAGGGGACAGAGGTGCTAGTAGTGTCTGGTTGATAGAAGCCAAGGGTTTTGCATAGGAGAGCCCTCCCTAATGAAGGGAGCCCAAAATACCAATGGAACTAACATTAAGAAAACCTGATTTAGATAGTTTATAGAAATTATTTATAGTTTACCTGTAGCTCAGTTAGTAAAGATTCTGCCTGCAGTGTGGGAGACCCAGGTTTGATCCCTAGGTTGGGAAGATCCCTGGAGAAGGAAATGGCAACCCACTCCAGTATGCTTGCCTGGAAAATCTCATGGAGAGAAGAGCCTGGTGGGCTGCAGTCCATGGGATCACAAAGAGTCAGGCACGACTGAGAAACTAACACTTACTTACTTATTTAATCCCTGTGCTCCCCTTAAACCCTTGACCTAAACTCATTCTCCAGAATCCCTTCTTTGATTGGCCACCTAAAGTTCAGAATTGCCCTTAGTCCATCATTCTTTCAATAATATATTTATTTATACTCCTGCATCTGAATTGCTTCACGAGCCAGAGAGTGAATGTGTGCATGCGGGAACTATGTATTCCTTGGTAGTAATTTCTCTTTGCTACTACACATTGCTCATGCTGCTACTGCTACTGCTGCTAAGTCGCTTCAGTCATGTGTGACCCCATAGACGGCAGCCAACAGGCTCCCCCGTCCCTGGGATTCTCCAGGCAAGAACACTGGAGTGGGTTGCCATTTCCGTCTCCAATGCATG
>NW_011495014.1:6648297-6649005 GCF_000754665.1 Bison bison bison
TTAGTAATTGTTTTTGCCTGCTGTGAGATTTTTTACTGACCACAAGCACTTTTACAGCATAATCCCTGATCTTTGAAGGTTGAAACAATTAAGGATTACCTCTAGATCATGTTGAAATTACCACCTCAGTATCAAAAATAAGCTAGTCAAGAACTTTATTCTCAATCATTAGTTTACTTTCAGTTGCTCAGTAATATCCTACTTTGTGACCCTATGGATTGCAGGACACCAGGCTCCCTATCCATCACCAACACCTGGATCTGGCTCGAACTCATATCCATCAAGTCAGTGATGCCATCCAACCATCTTATCCTCTGTCATCCCCTTCTCCTCCTGCCTTCAGTCTGGCTCAGCATCAGGGTCTTTTCCAAGGAGTCAGTTCTGCACATAAGGTGACTGAAGTATTAGAGTTGCAGCTTCAGGATAAGTCCTTCCAATGAATATTTAGGACTGATTTCCTTTAAGTTTGACTGATTTGATCTTCTTGTTTCCCAAGGGACTATCAAGAGTTTTCTCCAACACCACAGTTCAAAAGCATTAATTCTTCAGCACTCAGCTTCCTTTATAGTCCAATTTTCACATCCATACATGACTACTGGAAAAACTATAGCTTTGACTAGATGGGTCTTTGTCGGCAAAGTAATGTCTCTGCTTTTTAATATGTTATCCAGGTTGGTCACAATTTTTCTTCCAAGGAGCAAACATCTT
>NW_011495014.1:6649105-6652402 GCF_000754665.1 Bison bison bison
TTAGTATATACTAAATTCATTAATAATTTCTGTTAGAGAAAGAGATTCACAGACTTAGAAAGTGAACTTACAATTGCCATGGGAAACTTGAGGGGAAAGGGATAGTTAGGGAGTTGGGGATGGACATGTACATACTGATATATTTAAAGTGGATAATCAACAAGGACCTGCTGTATAGCACATGGAACTCTGCTCAATATTATGTGGCAGCCTGGATGGGAGGGGAGTTTGGGGGGAAATGGATACACATATAGGTATGGTTGAATCCTTTTGCTACTCACCTAAAACTATCACAACATTGTTAATCAGCTATACCCCAATACAAAATAAAAAGTTCAAAGAAAAAAAAAATAACAATTTCTGTTAGAAGCACCCTAAACAGCAATGTATATCACGAGTTTATATCAATATTCAAATCAACATTTGAAAAATTTATTCAAAATAAGTAGAAAAATTCATGTTGATTACGTACAAATTCTTTCCCAAGGATGCCAGTCTGAAGCAGAATCTGAATTCGTGTACCTTTAGTAATTGTTTTTGCCTGCTGTGAGATTTTTTACTGACCACAAGCACTTTTACAGCATAATCTCCTGCCTTCAGTCTGGCTCAGCATCAGGGTCTTTTCCAAGGAGTCAGTTCTGCGCATAAGGTGACTGAAGTATTAGAGTTGCAGCTTCAGGATAAGTCCTTCCAATGAATATTTAGGACTGATTTCCTTTAAGTTTGACTGATTTGATCTTCTTGTTTCCCAAGGGACTATCAAGAGTTTTCTCCAACACCACAGTTCAAAAGCATTAATTCTTCAGCACTCAGCTTCCTTTATAGTCCAATTTTCACATCCATACATGACTACTGGAAAAACTATAGCTTTGACTAGATGGGTCTTTGTCGGCAAAGTAATGTCTCTGCTTTTTAATATGTTATCCAGGTTGGTCACAATTTTTCTTCCAAGGAGCAAACATCTTTTAATTTCATGGCTATCGTCACCATCTGCAGTGATTTTGGAGCCCAAGAAAATAAAGTCTCTCACTGTTCCCGTTGTTCCCCCATCTATTTGCCATGAAGTGATGGGACCAGATGCCATTATCTTAGTTTTCTGAATGTTGAGTTTTTAGCCACCTTTTTTCACTCGCCTCTTTCTCTTTAATCAAGTGGCTCTTTAGTTCTTCTTCACTTTCTGCCATAGGGTGGTATCATCTGAGTAGCTGGGGTTATTGATATTTCACCCAGCAATCTTGATTTCAGCTTGTGCTTCATCCAGCCCAGCATTTCTCATGATGTACTCTGCATATAAGTTAAATAAGCAGGGTGACAAAATACAGCCTTGACATAGTCCTTTCCTGATTCGGACCAGTCTGTTATTTCATGTCCTATTCTAACTGTTGCTTCTTCACTTGCATGAAGATGTCTCAGGAGGCAAGTCAGGTGGTCTGGTAGTCCCATCTCTTGAAGAATTTTCCACAGTTTGTTGTGATCTACACACTCAAAGTCTTTGGTATAATCAATAAGGCAGAAGTAGATGTTTTTATGGTATCCTCTTGCTTTTTCTAAGATCCAATGGATGTTGGCAATTTGATCTCTGGTTCCCCTGCCTTTTCTAAATCCAGCTTGCATACAAGCTATCATGTTCATGTTTGAGTCTAAACAGGCCAATAAATTGCAATTTTTCCTATGCAAATCAGATGAGGATTTACCCATCATATTCTAACTAGTTACATGGATTATAGATAAATTTTTATATGTTTGGTCACTTAGATCTATATGATGTGTTTCTTTTACTAAAGCAAAATGATCCAAGGCTTAGTCTACAAGAGTAGGTACTTACTTCGCAAGCTGCAAGAGGAAATCTTTGCCTCAGCACACAGGTCCTGCCCAAGGAGACAAGAAGACCAGGTAATGCAAATGAGAGATTAAATGATGTATATAAAAGCTATAAATATAAACACAAAGATGAGGGTTACCCTAACCAATAACATGAAAAGTAGCATGATCAACAGTCAGAGATCAGAACAAAAGGCAGGAAGGAGGTACATTTTTGTGTCAATCAAGTGTTGTGTGTGCATGCATCCTAGTCACTTCAGGCGTGTCTGACTTCTTACAGCCCTATGGTCTGTAGCCTGCCAGGCTCCTCTGTTCATGGATTCTCCAGTCAAGAATATTGGAGTGGGTTGCCAAGCCCTCCTCCAGGGGATCTTCCTGACCCACAGATCAAACCCACATCTTTTCTGTCTCCTGCATTGGCAGGCAGGTTCTTTGGTTCTTTACCACTTGCGCCACCTAGGAAGCCCAGATAACGCTTTGGAGGATTGTAAAGGATAAAGAAGACAGTCCCAAAGTTGAGTCCTCTTGATTGGACCCTAATGAATTCCCTAAAAATGGACCCCTCATGTAAAATTGTATTATTAAGAAGAATGAAGGTAAGAGGAGGAAGAGAACGACAGCCTGGTAGCCCTAGATTATGTGAGGAGTAGATTGCATGCATGCTCAATCGCTCAATTGTGTCTGACTCTTTGTCACCCCATGGACTGTATTTGCCAGGCTCCTCTGTCCATGGAATTTTCCAGGCAAGAATACTGGAGTGGGTTGCTATTTCCTGCTTCAGGAGAACTTCCCAATCCAGGGATCGAACCCACATCTCTTATGTCTCCTGCAATGACAGGCAGATTCTTTACCACTGAGCCACCTGTGAAGTCAGTGAGGCATAGACTGGGGCAAGGTTAAATGAGGGAGTTAAATTGCAAATGACGAACACAAGCTCTGTTACTCAGTGTGTATCAGGCTGGCCTTGCAAAGCACACTGCAAGAGTTGGATCATTGGAGGAAAATAGCAGCTTTGTCTCTTTTTGTTGTTCGTTTTTTAAAATAAATTTTTTGTTGGAGCATTGTTGCTTTACAAATGTTGTATAAGTTTCTGCTGTACAGCAAAGTGAATCAGTTATACATATACATGTTTCACCTCTTTTTTAGATTTCCTTCCCATTTAAGTCACCACAGAACATTGACGAGAGTCCCCTGTGCCGCACAGCAGGTTCTCATTGTTTATTTTATACATAGCAGTGTATGTATGTCAGCAATAGCAACCTCCCAGTTTGTCCCACATTCCTTACCTCACTTAGTATCCGTAAGTCTTTGTTTCCTGCTCTCAAGAAACTTATTGGTTCACCCTGTGGGATTATTTGCTTGAAACAGTGGAAACAGTGTCAGACTTTATTTTGGGGGGCTCCAAAATCACTGCAGATGGTGACTGCAGCCATGAAGTTAAAAGACGCTTACTCCTTGGAAGAAAAGTTAGGACCA
>NW_011495014.1:6652502-6700086 GCF_000754665.1 Bison bison bison
AGATAGCATATTGAAAAGCAGAGACATTACTTTGCCAACAAAGGTCCATCTAGTCAAGGCTATATTTTTTCCAGTGGTCATGTATGGATGTCAGAGTTGGACTGTGAAGAAGGTGAGCGCCGAAGAATTGATGCTTTTGAACTGTGGTGTTGGAGAAGACTCTTGAGAGTCCCTTGGACTGCAAGGAGATCCAACCAGTCCATTCTGAAGGAGATCAGCCCTGGGATTTCTTTGGAAGGAATGATGCTAAAGCTGAAACTCCAGTGCTTTGGCCACCTCATGCGAAGAGTTGATTCATTGGAAAAGACCCTGATTTGGGAGGGATTGGGGGCAGGAGGACAAGGGGACCACAGAGGATGAGATGGCTGGATGGCATCACTGACTCTATGGACGTGAGTCTGAGTGAACTCCGGGAGTTGGTGATGGACAGGGAGGCCTGGCGTGCTGCGATTCATGGGGTCGCAAAGAGTCAGACACGACTGAGTGACTGAACTGAACTGATTCATGTCTGTGGGGTATATTGCTTCCATTTATATGAAAGAAAACAATACATAAAAAGCAGGTCATCATGGTCAGCTTATTTTCAAACTCACTGTGTGGTGTATAGTATGTGATGATATGTCATGTCATTGAACTTTCATTTAATCAGTCATTTGCTTGGGATCAGAACACTGGGGCCCTCAATATAGCAGGGCTGGAAACAAAAGAGAACACTTTTATCTAGACAGTAAGAGGAAGAAAATGTAACAAAACTGTCAAGTCGGATTTTGCATGGATTAAGAAACACAATGAGGGTCCAACAAGTAGCAGAAAGCGGCAATTTCAACATGATATGGGCTCTTTGGTTTACAGCACCTGGCAACAGCTATAATGAATGTCTTACAAACAGGGAGAGTGATTCAGGTAAAAGCTGAACAACATTCAGTGACAAATCTTTCCTCAGATGAAGGGGAATGTTTAGATACGTTTAATTATCTCCATTTCTGACACTGGCCAAGATTCTGATTTACCCTCTTTTTTAATAATGCTAATTTTAGGCTATTTTCAAGAAATAATGCTCCATAAATTGTTCTTCTGCCAAATTAAAAAAAAAAAGCGTACTTCGCTCAGTCGTGTCCAACTCTTTGCGACCCTATGGCCTGTACCCTGCCAGGCTTCTCTGTCCATGGAATTCTCCAGGCAAGAATACTGGAGTGGGTTGCCATTCCCTTCTCCAGAAATAAATACAACCAAGCATCAAATTGGAAAGGAGACATTTTGTGCATAGATTCTAAAATACCCAAAATCAAAGTAAGTGCAAAAATGAGGCCCTGATGACTCTTCCAAAAAGGTGAAGTGAGTTTTTGTTGTATTTTTTAAAAGTGAACAACAGAATTACTTATAGTGAGTGAAGAGAAAGCCCACATAGGGGTCATATTTGATAGCTTTCTCTGGCAGCAAGATGTTTCCAGAAACCCCTCTGGCTTGTGCATGGAGACTCATAGGGAGCACAAGCTTTCTCTCACACAGTGAGAGAACAACAGGGTTTTCCAGCAGCTTCTCCAAAGTGAGAAATTTCAAATGATTCATCATAAAGAATCAAACTGTTTTGTTGGTAATTTCATCAGTGGTTATTTTGTGCAGGATGAAGTGGGGGTATTCTAGGTCAAGATCTTCTATTTTTCATTAGGTAACAAAAACAAAGAAGATGTGAATAGATCACTCTTGACACAGATTATTATCTAAAAAGAATTAGCAGAAATTGTGATTCAGATGTGTGCTGCAAAGGCAGCAGTTCTGGGACTGTGTGGGTGTGTGTAAAAAGCAACACTAAGATTTGCAAAACTCTAAGGCCAAAAAATCAGAACTAAACTCATAAAATCTTAGGGCAATGGATATCGTAATTCAGAGCACCCCAATCAATCTGAAATAGTCAAAAATTCCACAGGGGAAGAGACCAGACAAAGGACAATAATTTTTGAGGAAACTATTGTTATTAATATTACTTATTATGATTCCCCAAATGGCAATTGCATTGCATTTATTTCCCAATGGACACTGAGAAACCTCTGGAAAGAGACTGTATCTTACCAGTTTTTGTATCGCCAACAAAAACTATGTGTCTAAGCACATAGTGCGTGTTAAATATCCAAGAGGAAATGAAATGATAAAGCAACTCCAGAATATAAAGTTTGGGTGAGATATGCTAAATTAACACTGCTCAATAGCGATTTCTGTAATGATGGTAAATTTCAGCACTGCCCAGTTTGGCAGCTGCAGCCACGCGTAACTTTAAGCACTTGACTGTGGCTAATGTAGCTGAGGAGCTGCATTCTTAATTTTATTTAATTTTAAATAATTTAAACATAAAATTATGTAACCACAGTGGGACAATGTGGTGCAAATTTTGCAAAAGAATAAAGGCTATAGAAAGTATTTGTTTTGTATCCTGCTAGTTTAATACTATTTTACTAGTATCCACACTCACTTCCCAATTTATCATCTTTCATCACGTAAGAAATCCCAAAAAGAAAATACAGTCCCATATTTCAGGTCAGTTAAAAGTGACTGTGGACATCCTTGCCTTGTTTCTGATCTTTAAATGAATGTTTTCAGCTTTTCACTGTTGAGAGTGATCTTAGCTGTGGGTTTGTCCTGTATGGCCTTGATAATATTGAGGTAAATTCTCTGTATTCCTAATTTCTGGATAGCTTTTATCATAAATGGGTGTTCAGTTTTGTCAAAAATTTTTCTGCGTCTATTAAGATGATCATATGGGTTTTATTATTTGGTTTCTTAATGTATATATCACACTGAAGGATTTGTAAATATTTAAGAAACCTTGCATCCTTGGGGTAAATCCCACTCAATTGCAGTGTATGGTTCCTTTTAATGTATCAGTTCAGTTCAGTTCAGTCACAGAGTCATGTCTGAATCTTTGCAGTCCTATGGACTGCAGCATACCGGGCTTCCCTATCCATCACCAACTCCTGGAGCTTATTCAAACTCATGTCCATCGAGTCTGTGATACAATCCAACCATCTCATCCTCTGTCAACCCCTTTTCCTCCTGCCTTCAATCTTTCCCAGGATCAGGTTTTTTTCCAATGAGTCAGTACTTCACATCAAGTGGCCAAAGTTATTGAAGTTTCAACTTCAGCATCAGTCCTTCCAATGAATATTCAGGACTGATTTCCTTTAGGATTGACTGATTTGATCTCCTTTCTGTCCAAGTGACTCTCAAGAGTCTTCTCCAACACCACAGTTCAAAAGCATCAATTCTTTAGCACTCAGCTTTCCTTATAGTCCAACACACACATCCATACATGACTACTGGAAAAACCATAGCTTTGACTAGATGGATCTTTGTTGACAAAGTAATGTCTCTGCTTTTTAATATACTGTCTAGGTTGGTCATAGCTTTTCTTCAAAGGAGCAAACGTCTTTTAATTTCATGGCTATAGTCACCATCTGCAGTGATTTTAGAGCCCAAGGAAATAAAGTCTCTCACTGTTTCCATTTTTCCCCATCTGTTTGCCATGAAATAATGGGACCGGATGCCACGGTCTTAGTTTTCTGAATGTTGAGTTTTAAGCCAACTTTTTCATTCTTCTCTTTCATTTTCATCAAGAGGCTGTTTAGATCTTCTTCACTTTCTGCCATAAGGGTGGTGTCATCTGCATATCTGAGGTTATTGATATTTCTCCTGACAATCTTGATTTCAGCTTGTGCTTCATCCAGCCCAGCGTTTCACGTGATGTACTCTTCATATAAGTAAATAAGCAGGGTGACAATATACAGCCTTGATGTACTCCTTTCCTGATTTGGACCAGTCTGTTGTTCCATGTCCAGTTCTAACTGTTGCTTCTTGACCTGCATACAGATTTCTCAGGAGGCAGGTCAGGTGGTCTGGTATTCCCATATCTTTAAGAATTTTCCACAGTTTGTTGTGATCCACACAGTCAAAGACTTTGGCGTAGTGAATAAAGCAGAAGTAGATGCTTCTCTGGAACTCTTTTGCTTTTTCTAAGATCCAACAGATGTTGACAATTTGATCTCTGGTTCCTCTGCCTTTTCTAAAATCCAGCTTGGGCATCTGGAAGTTCATGGTTCACATACTGTTGAAGCCTGGCTTGGAGAATTTTCAGCATTAGTTTGTTAGTGTGTGAGATGAGTGCATTGTATGGTAGTTTGAACATTGTTTGGCATTACCTTTCTTTGGGATTGGAATGAAAACTGACCTTTTTCTAATCCTGTGGCCACTGCTGAGTTTTCCAAATTTGCTGGCATATTGAATGCAGCACTTTCACAGCATCATCCTTTAGGATTTGAAATAGCTCAACTGGAATCCCATCATCTCCACTACCTTTGTTTGTAGTGATACTTTCTAAGGCCTACTTGGTTTCACATTCCAGGATGTCTGTCTCTAGATGAGTGATCACATTATCATGGTTATCTGAGTCATGAAGATCTTTTTTGTGTAGTTCTTCTGTGTATCCTTGCCACCTCTTCTTACTATCTCCTGCTTCTGTTAGGTCCATGCCATTTCTGTCATTTATTGAGCCCATCTTTGCATATAATGTTCCCTTAGTACCTCTAATTTTCTTGAAGAGAACTCTAGTCTTCCCCATTCTATTGTTTTCCTCTATTTCTTTGTACTGATCACTGAGGAAGGCTTTCTTATCTCTCCTTGCTATTCTTTGGAACTCTGCATTCAAATGGGTATACCTTTCCTTTTCTCTTTTGCCTTTAGCTTCCCTTCTTTTCTCAGCTATTTGTAAGGCCTCCTCAGAAAACCATTTTGCCTTTTGCATTTATTTTTCTTGGGGATGATCTTGATCACCGCTTCCTGAACGATGTCACAAACCTCTGTCCATAGCTCCTCAGGCACTCTGTTTATCAGATCTAATCCCTTGAATCTATTTGTCACTTCCACTGTATGATCTTTGCCAACAAACGTCCATCTAGTCAAGGCTATGGTTTTTCTTGTAGTCATGTATGGATGTGAGAGTTGGATTATAAGGAAAGCTGAGCACCAAAGAATTGATGCCTTTGAACTGTGGTGTTGGAGAAGACTCTTGAGAGTCCCTTGGACTGCAAGGAGATCAAACCAGTCAGCCCTAAAGAAATCAGTCCTGAATATTCATTGGATAGAGAGATGCTAAAGCTGAAGCTCCAATACTTTGGCCACCTGATGCAAAGAGCTGACTCACTGTAAAAGAGCCTAATGCTGAAAAAGATTGAAAGCAGGAGAAGGAGGGGATGACAGAGGATGACATGGTTGGATGGCATCACTGACTCAATGGACATGAGTTTGAGCAAGCCCCAGGGGTTGGTGATGGACAGGAAACCATGGGATCGCAAAGACTCAGACATGACTGAGCGACTGAACTAAACTGTATAATCATAAGGGATTTGATTTATGTCATACCTGAGTGGTCTAGTAGTTTTCCCTACTTCCTTCAATTTAAGCTGTTAATTGCACCATAGAGCCACCAGAACTTACACAGCACTGGGAAAACTGACTCTTAGAGGCCACATACAAAACCTCGTGCACACCAGCACCCAGGAAAAAGGAGCAGTGACCCCACAAGAGACTGACCCAGACTTGACTGTGAGTGTCCAGGAGTCTCTGGAGAAGGTATGGGTTGGCACTGGCCTGCTGCAGGGTCAAGGGCACTGCTTGGGGAAGTGCATACACAGGGCCTTTTGAAGGAGGTCACCATTATCTTCATCACCTCCACCATACTTTGGTCTCAGGTCAAACTACAGGGAGGGAACACAGCCCTCCAACAGAATATTGGATTTAACATTTACTGAGCATGGCCCCACCCATCAGAACAAGACCCAGTTTTCCCCACAGTCAGTCTCTCCCATCAGGAAGCTTCCATAAGCCTCTTATTCTTATCTGTCAGAAGGCAGAGGGAATGAAAATCACAATCACAGAAAACTTCAGTGTATAGTGGGATTCAGTTTGCTACTATTTTGTTGAATATTTTTTGTGTCTATGTTCATCAGTGATATTGGCCTATATTTATATTTTTTTGTGGTATCCTTGTCTGGTTTTGTTATCAGGGTGAGGGTGGCCTCATAGAATGAGCTGTGTGGAGTGTTTCACCCTTTGCAATTTTTGAAAGAGCTTCAGAAGAATAATTATTAACTGTTCTCTAAATGTTTGATAAAATTCATCTATAACCTTTCTGCCCCTGGACTTTTCTTTGTTGAAAATTTTTTAATCACTGTTTCAGTTTCAGGACTTGTGATTGGTCTGTTTATATGTTTGTTTCATCCTAGTTCAATCTGATAGGGTTGTACCTTTCTAAGAATGTGTCCATTTCTTCTAGGTTGTCCATTTTATTGGCATATCCTTGTTTGTGGTAGTCTCTTATGATCCTTTATATGTCTGTGGTGTCTGTTGTAACCTCTCCTTTTTCATTAAACTTAAGAACTTATGCACAGCCAAAGAAACCATCAACAAAGTGAAAAGACAATCAATAGAATGGGAGAAAATATTTGCAAATGAAGTGACTGACAAAGGATTAATTACCAAAATATACAAACAGCAAATGCAGCTCTGTGTCAAAACAAAAACCCAGTCAAAAAAACTGGGTAAATCTATACAGACATTTCTCACAAGAACTCATACAAATGGCCAAAAGCACACAAAAAGATGTTCAGTATCACTGATTATCAGAAATGCAAAATAAAACTACAAGGAGGTATGACCTCACACTGGTCAGAATGGCCATCCTCAAAAGGAATCCAAAAAAAAGGTACAAATGAAATTGTCTACAAAGCAGAAATAGAGCTGAAGATGTAGAAAACAAATTTATGGTTACTTAGAGGGTAAGGGGAGAGCAATAAATTGGGATTGACATACACACAGTACTATGTATGAGCTTCCCAGGTGGCTCAGTGGTGAGCCTGCCTGTGGAAGACATCGTTTCAGCCCCTGGATCAGGAAGATCTCCTGTAGAAGGAAATGACAATCCACTCAGTATTCTTGCCTGGGAAATCCTATGGACAGAGGAGCCTGGCAGGCTACATACAGTCAACAGGGTCACAAAGAGTTGGAAACGATTTAGCAACTAAACAACAACAACTACTGTATGTAAAATGGATAGCCAAGAAGGACCCACTGTATAAAACAGGAGACTCTACCCAATATGCTGTAACGGCCTATATGGGATAAGAATCTGAAAAAGAATAGATATATATGTATAACTGAATCACTGTGCTGTACGCCTGAAGCTAACATAATGTAAATCAGTTATACTTCAGTGTAAAATAAAAAGTTAAAAATAAATACATATAACTGAAAAATATCAATGAATTATATAACACATTGTTAAAATATTCAATAACTGGTGATTTAAAAATAACTAAGGGTTAATATACATAATATGTGATTTTATAGATTATGACTATTAGTATTACTCTTTATCTCATATGAATATTTCATTTTTCCAAGACGATTACTTGCTTTCACTTTTATTTTTACCGTCTTTTGTAAAAGAATGTTTTTATTTTTATTTACTCAAATCTATCAGATTTTTTCTTCATGTCTCTGGATTCCCCATTTTATTTAGAGGCTTTCCCTTCTTTTCAGCTTCCTTAGCATGATTATAAAATATTCTCCTCTATTTTTATCTAATAATGTGATTTAAAATTCATATACATACAATATTTGTTAGCATAGGACACTGTAGATGATCTGCTTTTATTAATTTTAAATGATTAACTGATTGTCACAACACTATTTCTTGAATAGTCTATCCCTTCCAAAACTTTAAATGCCATTTATTTCAAGCTGTTAAAATGTTTTCATAGGTAATTTTTTCTGGACCCTTATTTTTTCCCACTAATCTATTTATCTGTGCCTCAGACGTCTTCCTTATTTTAATTACTATGTCCTTGTGTTTGAATCTATTTTAGGACATTGTGCTTTATTGAAAGTTTCTATTTTTGGATTTATATATGAATTTTGAAATAAGTCATCAGGTTTTATAATTTTGAGGTTTTGATTGGATTGCTTTAAATTTATAGAACAATTTAAGAAAACTTGACATTCCAAAAAATTAAGATTTTAAATCCTAAAATCTTTGATATATTTCTCTAGTAATTATTTTTAGCATCACACACTCAATAAACTTGTTATTTTCTTCATATAATCATAATGCACTTCTTATTCTCAAATATTTTATGTTTCTTGGTTATTGTTGTTGCTATTACAAATGATACACTTTTCCCACTAAATTTTCTGATTGGATATTTATGCTTTATAGAAAATCTATTTTATTACTGCTAGATAATCTTATCATCTTCATGTATTAAATTTTTTGCATTTTCCTTCCCAATATTTTTCTTTTTCTTATCTTTGTTTTTCTTTAAACAAAGTGAACCTATGCACGCATGCTCAGTCTCTCAGTCGTATCCAACTCTTTGTGACTCCATGTACTGCAAACCCCAGGCTCTTCTGTCCATGGGATTTCCCAGGCAGGAATACTAGAGTGAGTTGCCATTACCTCCTCCAGGAGATTTTCCCAGCTGGAGGATCAAACCCAGTCTCCTGGATTGGCAGGTGGATTCTTTACCACTGAGTCACCTGGAAGCCTGAAGAGGATCTAAGTATGATGTTAGATAATAGTATTTTCCTTAATATTTACTAATAGGTATGTTTCTAATATTTAACCACAAGCATTATTTTTTTTTCCAAAGCGGTAATCTCCATCAGGGTTAATCTCCCCCCTTCTCAAACTACTCCCCACCCTTGGGACCATTCAGTAGGAGAAAGGCACATTACAATTTTCGTCGCGATAGAGGCCTGAAAATTGGTGGAGCAGGATCATGTAAAACAGAGAAAAGCTCTGTTCAGTGTTTTTACAGAGATAAAAGGAAAAAATAAACTTAAAGGAGCACTTTATTGTTTTAATTATTTTAATCAATTGATGATATTTTGAAACAGAATTCCTTGCAGTGATTAAATCTATGTTTCTCTTTTCAAACTACACTTATACTTATTTTAATATTCTGTTTATTTTTTCGCTCTTTCTGACTTCAAATTCGTTCTCAATTTTATTCTTTCTGTAATTCACTGTCATCTAGTGTTTTTTCCTATGGTTCTTTTTTTCACAATGTTTCAGATACTTTGGGGGTATTTTAGCTATCTTTACCAATTTATATGAAGTTGAAGTGGTCATGTTATTCTGTAACTTAAAAATAAGCCTTTTTTTTCCTTTTCACATTTTTCTGTATTTAATATTTAAACAAAATATTATAAATTAAAATTTAAAGTACTATGTTATATGTTTATTTGAACTGCACACTTACGAGTTAGGTATTATACATATCCATTCATAAGAAACATTCTGATGAAATTTTTCTCCAAAATTTTATGAAGACATATTTTTATTTCATTGTTTTCACTTTGTTAGACCAGCTTCTGAAAAGATACCGTATCTTAACTACTCTGTCACACACAATTATCCTGTGGTTTCATAGATACCCAGAGACACATGAAAAAGTGCAAGTTCCCCAATGTATAGAAACAAAAATGTAATGTGAATACATAGAACTAGGAACATGGCAACATCTGCAGTGTATACTGGTTCCCGTGTTCAGAAACACCTACAGACTGCTGTGGGGAGTCTCTCTGGGAGTAAAGATTCCTGTGAGGAAAGAGAATGAATGTTCCCCACCCCACACAGAAGGAGGATGGTGTGTGGAAAGAATGGATAAAGCACCAGAAACTTAAGAATTATAAAAATTCTTTGGCCTGAAAACCCTTTCCCTGTTTCTGGTTAATATCACATCTCTGCCTGGAGCGAGGGAAGGATGAAAAACCTGTTCTTCTATGGCATCAGTAACCTAGTTTCTTTATTCCATATGATACTGGTCGGTAGGGTATGTTTCAAAAAGGGAGGGAAGTTTACTTTCGCTAGTACCACCAGAAAGAAAATAAATGTATTTTCCTCTTAATGTCATACACTCATTAAAAGATTGGCTAGCTAGCTATCACTGAAAATTTGGAATCACAGAGGAATATGTGTGTACACAAATGTGTCTTTCTTTTTAACAACTCTATAATTTGTTGTTTTAAAATTTTTATGCAATTTGATATTTTTAATAGAAACTGCAAAGACAGTGTACATATGTGACTTCCTTAAATCATATAGTCAATTATTCAGTCATTCTGTTGATTAGCAATTTCCAAATATCCATATGTACAAGTCACTACCACATTCTGAAGCTAAAGAGGAAAAAAAAAAAAGATATGATTTCTGCTCTCAAGGACTTAATCAGTAGAAAAATTTAAATATTGCCTATGTCAATCATTCAATTAGCCAAATCTACCCTGGCAGTCAATAAAGTGACAGATGTCATGGCCAGATTACTCTACAGTCCAGGCCAATCACTAAATTACCACAAGTTCTTTAGTAGCTTCATGTCAAAGACATTAAAATTTCATTATACACATGATGAGATATGAAAATCACTGATAGTCTCATATCTTTCAGTTTTTACTTCATTAAAAAATATTTAGCCATGAATTTAAATCATCTCTGTAGACTATTGTCTATTGTATTGTCCAAGTACTTATTGTGTGCATACTCAGTTGCTAAGTTGTGTCTGACTCTTTCAACTCCAAAGACTGTAATTCATCATACTTCTCTGTCCATGGTATTTTCCAGGTAAGAATACTGGCGTGGGTTGCCATTTCCTTCTCCAATAAGTACTTATTACTCATAAACAAATTAAAATGTTCAGTTGTCTCAAATTTTTTGCTTCACTGCATATTTAGGAATACAGTTCATTCAAGGAAATGTGTGTTAGTTTAGCTTCAGTGTACATGGATTTTATATTTTTCATATATTCAAGTATGGCAAAATTAATATTTTATTTACCATCTCACCCTCTTTGTGACACCAGTTACAATGCAGACAGAGGGAAATCAGCTGCCAACCATGGACCTTTGCAATAATTGCAGTTGTCTGAATCTAAGAGCCCTGAGTAAGTGTCAATTGCAGTGCACTCTCAAAAGTCTCAGATTGAGGAGAAATCAAATCCCCAGGCTAAATGCTTCTGGATGACATGAGACAATAGACTTTAATTTCCTCAGAGATGTAAAAGAATGCATATGGTTGAGAAGTCTCTCTCAGGACTATGAAGGAATTCACTCACTAATTCAACAAATATTTTCCAGTGCCTTCTTGAGCATGGGGCTTTCCTGGTAGCTCAGACAGTAAAGCATTTGCCTGCAATGCAGGAGACCTGGGTTTGATCCCTGGGTCAGGAAGATCTCCTGGAGAAGGAAATGGCAACCCACTGCAGTACTGTTGCCTGGAAAATTCCATGGACAGAGGAGCCTGGTAGGCTACAGTCCATGGGATCGCAGAGTCGGACACAACTGAGCAACTTCACTTCACTTCTCTATGAGCATGATCTTTAAGTTGCCACAGTGTAGGGACTCTAAGGCAATATATTTTTTAAAAATTCTCTTCTTATTGTTAGAGCATGGAATGAAAAACACAGCACACTCTTAAGGTTTTGGGGAGAAATAAAGCAGCACAACATTGAATTTCTACGAGTTTATTTCCACTCTATTTCCTTATCAAAAATTGACTTTTCAACTAATTGCCTTTATGTCTACAGTTGGTTTTATTGAAAATTAAGCTCTTAATTCTCATTTTTAAAACATTCTGTAGTTACATAAATCTTTAATGTTGATCTGTAATCAGTTTAGATTGAATTTGTCTATGCAATAAAGTGTATGTGTGTTAGTTGCTCAGTCGTGTTCAGCTCTTTGTGACCTCAGGGACTGTACCCTGCCAGGCTCTTCTGTCCATGGGATTCTCCAGTTCAAAATACTGGAGCAGGTAGCCATGCCCTCCTCCAGGGGATCTTCTCAACCCAGGGATTGAACCCAGGTCTCCTGCATTGCAGGCAGATTCTTTACTGTCTGAGTCACCAGGGAAGCCTCTAATCCTAATGATGGTGCTGCCGTTCAGTTGCCTCAGTCATGTCTGACTCTGCAACCCCATGGACTGTAGCCTCCTCTATCCATGTAATTCTGGAGTGGATAAGAATACTGGAAGTGGGTTGAATACTAGCAACTGGAGTGAGTTGCCATGGCAACCAATACTGGAGTATTGGCAAGAATACTGGAGTGGGTTGCCATGCCCTCCTCCAGGGGATCTCCCAGAACGAGGGATGGAATCTGAGTTTTCTCCATCGCAGGAAGATTCTTTACCACTGAGCCACCAGGGAAGACCAGTGATGGTGCTAGTGGTGGTGTAGGGGCTAAGTCGTTTTCGACTCTTGTGACCCCATGGACTGTAACCTGTCTGGCTCCTCTGTCTGTGGAATTCTCCAGGCAAGAATACTGGACTGGGTTGCCATCCAGCCTACAATTCAGAAAAGTCAGTATATTAATCTCAGTTCAGGTATTATGACTGAATTTGTTATGTCACAGGATCCATTACCCCTCAAACTGTATTTAGATTATCCTCTTCACACATGCCAGTTACTTTTTTTGGTACAGAATAATGATTTGACTTACATACATCATGAAATGATTACCATAGTAAGTTTAGCGAACATCCATCATCTCATATAGATACAGAATAAGAGATATTTTTCTTGCAGCGAGGACTTTTAGGATTTACTCTCTTAACAAGTTTAATATACAATGTACAGTAGTGCTAATTATGAGGCTTCTCAGGTGGTGCTAGTGGTAGAGAATCTGCTTACCAATGCAGAAGACTTAAGAGATGTGGTTTTGATCCCTGGGTCAGGAAGATCCCCTGGAGGAGGAGGGCATGGCTACCACTCCACTATTCTTGCCTGCAGAATCCCGTGGACAGAGGACTCTGGCATGTTATAATCATGAGGCATGTTATAATAATGTTATAATCATAATAATCTCTGTTGAGAGTCAGATATGACTGGAGTGACTTAGCATGCAGCATGCAGTGTTAATTATATCCATCATGGGGTACAATACATCCATAGTTCTTATTTATCTTATAACTGGAAGTCTGTACCTTTGATCACCTTCATCCAATTCCGTCTCCTCTCATACCCTACCTCTGAGAACCACAAATCTGATAGCCTTTTTTATGTTCATTTTTGAAGTATAACTGACCTACAACACTATGTTAGTTCCTGGTGCACAATGCAGTGATTTGATATTTCTGTATATTATTTCAACACAGTCATCATAATAAGTCTAGTCACCATCTGTCCACCATACAAAGATATTACATAATTGTTGACTGTGTTCCCCACACCGTACATCTGTACATTTCACACCTATCACTATTTCTTTTGTAACTGCAAGTTTATTCCTCTTAATCTCCCTAACCTATTTCTCTCCTCCCCAGACCCCCTCTCACCTGGCAACCACCCATTCGTTCTCTGTATATATAACTTTTTCTGCTTTGTTGTGTTCACTCATTTGTTTTGTTTTATAGACTCCACATATAAGTGAAATCATAAAGCATTTATCTTTCTTTGTCTGACTTATTTCAACCAGCATAATACCCTCTAGGTGCATCTATGTTGTCACAAGTGACAAGATTTTGTCACTTATTTTTATAGATAGAAGAAACTTTGAATTTTTAATCACAAAGAATGTATAAGTCTACTTCTTGATATTCAAAATTCCAGTTTTCTCTCATTAACTACTCATCTTTTCTGCCAAATAGCAGCATCTCCTATTTTTCTAATTTATCTTATGAATAATATTAGTACGATAGTTACTTTATGAGACATTGAGAATGTATTTTAAAGAGTATAAAACTTAAGTCCCAAGTGTTTATATAAGGCCTTAATACAAATATGTCAAAGCTTTCAGTGGGTACTCTGTCTCTAAATATTTATTATCTTAACAAATGGCTTGTGTTTGCTTACATTTTTGCTGTCATTTTTCCCACAATTAAAATTTTGTATTTGGAAATGTAACTGAAACTGCATACCATATGGACAGTGTATTTTTATTGAAAATTGAGCTAAACCATCACATGTTAATAGAAATAAAATGTCTCCATATCCATAGCATACCACTATACCAAAAGTTTTAACAGAGTATAACTAAACTGCCTTAGAGTTCCAGGTCTGTGACAGAATCACATTCAAGTGAATTCTACTTGATCAAAAAGATTTTTTTTTAATTTAGGATGTATATTAAGATTACCACAGCAAGACTTTTAAGAAGCCTTTTTCTTTCCCCTAAGGTGACCAAGAATCTCCTTATCTACAGCTCAGTCACTGCCTTTTTATTCCAGCTCCTACCCCTACCTTTTTTGACAAACTCTGTTGTTTTTATGGATTTTCCTCTCTTCAGTGTACACTAAATAATATAATCCCTAATTCTGCAGCTCTTCTACAGACAACTAGAAAGCTGAATAACAAACCCCTTGGGATGGGATCAAGTTGTGAAGATTCTTTCACTATATATATATATATTTTTTTTTGGTTATGCAATTGTATTTTTTAATCATGTAATAACTATAGAACATCTTTTTCTTCAAAAGGGGTCTTGCTGCCTGAACCTTGATTCTGCCTAAAGCAGCTTTGTCTCTATTAATAAAATTCATCTCCCACTGGCCCCCATACTCCCTTCTGTTAGTCATTCAGTCATGTCCAACTCTTTGCAACCCTACAGACTGTAGCTGGCCAGGCTCCTCTGTCCATGGGATCTTCCAAGTGAGAATACTGGAGTGGGTAGTCATTCCCTTCCCCAGGAGATCCTCCCAGCCTGGGGATCGAACCTGGGTCTCCTGGGTTTCAGATAGATCTCTGAGCTCTTTACTGTCTGAGCCACCATCTAGTTCCTACTTCATAAAATAAGAAGACCTAGGCAACATTTGTTGAATACTTACCACAGGCCAGGTAAAGTTCTAAGTGTTCTACTTGCATTTACTCATTTAATCTTCACAACACTGCTAAGAGGCAGGACCTCTTTTCCCCCTTCTTTTATAGGTGAGATAACTAAGGCCCCAAGGGTTAAGTAAATTGCCCAAGGCATTAGACTAGTAAGTAACAGAGCCAGGCATGGAACCAAACACTTAACCACCATGCTACTTAATACTATCTGAAACTTGCCTTGGTACAATGAAATGAATCATTATGCAACTGACAGTGGAATTAGAGAAGATGAGAAGAAAAGTTTTAGAAATAAAGGAGGTGGCAAGGTTATCAATAGAGAATTACAAAAAATAATTAAAATTCCTTATACTTGGAAAATCTGTTTCATAGCAGTCCATAAAATCACAAGCTTATTAATCACAATATTATTAAAATAAATACAGATTTCTCTAATTAGTTTTTTGTGTGCTCAGATTCTCAGTCGTGTCCAACTCTGCAGCTCCATGGACTGCAGCCTGCCAGGCTCTTCTGTCCATGGGATTTCCCAGGCAAGAATGCTGGAGTGAGTTGCCATTTTCCTTAGTTTTGATAATACTTTCATTGAATGAAATCAGATTTAGTTTTACACTATTCATTTATAAGCATTATCACTTCCCATTTTTCAAATGGAGAAACAGATTTAAAGGATTAAAGACTCAAGTTTTAATTTCTCTGATCCTATAGCCCTTACTAGTAATCTGTATATTCTGCCTTTCAAAAACTCCTCAAATTATTGGGTCAAAAGATAATGATATTAACTAACACATTAAACAACATAATCTAGATACATTAACTATTTTAAAAATTTTGTAAATCTTAGCTCATTTAATGTTTACCACAGTCCCATCCGGCTCTTTGCGACCCCATGGACTGCAGCACTCCAGGCTTCATTATTGCCTGAAGTTTGCTCAAACTCATGTCCATTGAGTTGATGATGCCATCCAACCAACTCATTCTCTGTCACCCGCTTCTCCTCTTGCCCTCAATCTTTCCCAGCATTAGGGTCTTTTCCAATGTGTTGGCTCTTTGTATCAGTTGGCTCTTTGTACCAGAATATTGGAGCTTCAGCTTTAGCATCAGTCTTTCCAATGAATATGTAGGGTTGATTTCTTTTAGGATTAATTTATTTGATCTCCTTGCTGTCCAAGGGACTCTCAAGAGTCTTCTCCAACACCACAGTTGAAAAAAATCAGTTCTTCAGTGCTCAGCCTTCTTTATGGTTCAACTCTCACATCCGTTCATGACTACTGGAAAAACTATAGCTTTGACTAGACAGACCTTTGTCGGCAATGTGATGTCTCTGCTTTTTAATATGCCATCTAAGTTTGTCATAGTTTTTCTTCCAAGAAAATTAAAGAAAATTAGAGTCCCAATAGTAGTAGTATTATCTCATTTTATAAGAAACAGAGGTACAAGGATTTTATGTAATTTTCTCAAGGTGATATGACAGGTTCACAGAGCTGGGTTTTGAACCCAAGTAGTCTAGCTCTTCAATCCACAGAATTAATTCCCATACTAAACCATGGAAAGAGAAATTCTAATTAAGTCATGTTTTTCAGTGTGTATCTCTAGTATTAATGGACCACATATAAAAAAAAAATTCTGTGGTCAAACCAGTTTATTTTTTTCAACATATCAGATCCTTTAATAAGAGTATGTATCATATATATTTTACATTTAAATTATATCATTAAATTATTTGAAATAACTAATAGTCAACGATTTTAGGGATAAAATTGGCAATAAGAGACATAACACTCATGATATACAGTATTTCTAAGCAGTTTAGTGAAATACAAGCATTTTAGAATAGTCTAATCTTTTAATAGCAAGCTGTAAGTGATTGATGATGCTTTCTTTTAATAGAAACTAGAGACATGGGAAGACCCTTCAACTTCTACAGGTTCAGTTCAGTTTAGTCTCTCAGTTGTGTCCAACTCTTTGCAACCCCATGGACTGCAGCATGCCAGGCCTCCCTGTCCATCACCAACTCCCTGAGTTTACTCAAACTCATGTCCATTGAGGCAGTGATGTCATCCAGCCATCTCATCCTCTGTCATCCCCTTCTCCTCCTACCTTCAATCTTTCCCAGCATCAGGGTCTTTTCCAATGACTTAGTTCTTTGCATCAGGTGTCCAGAGTATTAGAGTTTCAGCTTCAGCATCAGTTGTTCCAGTGAATATTCAGGACTGATTTCCTTTAGGATGGACTGGTTGGATCTCCTTGCTGTCCAAGGGACTCTCAAGAGTCTTCTGCAACACCACAGTTTAAAATTGCCAATTCTTCAGTCTTCAGCTTTCTTTATAGTTCAACTCTCACATCCATACATGACTACTGGAAAAACCATCTACAGGTCAAATTATGGAAAATCATCATTCCCTAGTACAAATCACCTCTACAAAGATAGATAACCCATAATGTTTTATAAATTGCCTTACAATTTACAATGTGAGGAAGTTTTGAGCCCCAAACCTCTATCTGTTAATAACTCTATTATGTAGTCAGCACATCTTGGCCATAAATAATGCAGGAATTTCTCTGAAGCAGAAGTTTGCTTGCCCTTTCCCATCTTTAGACTAATAATGCTTTTCTCTAATGATGAATATCATAGAATAAAAAAGTGCAATACTATCCCAATGCTCCTTTGTTTTACGGAATAGAAATCTATGGATTATCATCAACAACCAAAACTCTGTGAGACAAAATATATGAGATGCAAAGCCAAGACTCAAAGGACAAATTCCATGCCAGCCTTCTATATTTGTTTCCTAATTACATCCCCTGATAGCTTTTGCTTTTCTGGGCATCAGAGCTTTTTATTCTTAGGACATCTATGATCAGATTTTATGACCAGTTACAACAAGGCTTTAGGGGCATACACATAAATACAAATTGAAGTATTTACTATTGCATTCCAGAAGTCTAAGCATTGAAAAACAAAATTTTAGACCTAGAATAAAACTGAAAGATCAATTCCATCCTTCACCCCATCTCCAATAAAGTATAAGACTGAAACCAAAGGAGGCACTAAAGCTTTCTTTGGCACACAGGTATTTAACTCTAACCTATCTGTGTTAAGAATAAACTAATTTAACTTCATTTAACAATAAACCAAGATAGATTGGTTTGATAACACTTGTTATTGATTTGCAGTAAGTGACGCTAGTAGTAAAGAATCCACCTGCCAATACAAGAGACCTAAGAGACGCGGGTTCAATCCTTGGATCGGGAAGATCCTCTGAAGCAACCCACTCCATTATTCTTGCCTGGAGAATCTCATGGACAGAGGAGACTGGCAGGCTACAATCCATAGGGTCACAGAGTCAGAAAGGACTGAAGCGACTTAGCACAGTACAGCACAATGACCAATATAGTTATGTTAAAGCCAAAGAAACATCCTGGCTGTCCTTCCTATTGTAAGTGGGTGATCAGTGCATGCATGTGCGCATACTAAGTCAGTACTCTCTTTCTTTAACAGTATTCGCTGCCACAAATGTAGCCTGAATATCAGCACTTGATGATATGGTACTGACCCACTTTCAGTACTGCTTCTCATGATGCTTTATATAAATTCAGGGTTGACCACTCTCACAGCTTGGAACAACTCCTATGAGCAGCCAACACAGGAGTGCTGTATATTTGATAACTGCACATAAGAATGGCAGTTAATTTCTTTAGGTGTTTAATTTAAGCCTTTCTGCAGTTTCTAAAAGTAGCAGGAGAAGGAATAGTACAGAGTGTTCTCATTTTGCAGAAATAGAATAGCAAACTATATATCAAGAAAAAATAGACTGAATATTCTTTAAAAAGGCTCACATGAGAAGTGGCAAGAGGAAACTACCCTTTAATAGCAACTATATATTTTGGTATGTTGATAGCATTTCTCATAAAAGAAATATTTGTGCTATGCATGTAACAAATAATGATGCAGAGAATAATGCAAACCAATTATTTAATATATAGAACTAAAGAAGCCTCTTTAATTTTGTGAGAAGAGCATACTTTGTATATTGAACAACCTCTTCTGTAAAACAAGGTTTTATATAAAATTTCAGATCTAGTGAAATTTAACCAGCAATTCATATTTACTCTTTTTCTTTTTCTATACATATCCCCCCAGCACACGTAGATACAGAATGTGTACTTGTGGAATTTATTTGAAATCTGTGACATATCTCAGATATTTTATACATATATATCATGTGTTATATATGTAATATTCTGTATGATTTTAACCAGCTACATGTTTAAAGGTGTATAGTCTGTTATCAAGGCAAATATATTAAGCACAAATTATTTTCAAAATCCCAGAGAAGCATGTATAGGGTATACAACCTGGAAAAAGGTTCTAGCCCCTACTCTGCTCTAGAGCACAGGAGGGAAGTCCGTAAGTTCCTAAGTGTGACAGAGCAGAGTAGCATCCTCAATTGAGAGCAGTGTCTATGTCTTCTGGTTCTTTATTAGCTAGAAGATTTTTGCCAGCAAGGACCACCTTTAGTGTCCCCCATGCCATAGATAACCCTTACATATTATCTGACTTTAGCAATGATTTTACCCAGAATTTGAAGCATAGGAAAAATCAGAAATCAAAAAATAAAATCACAGAATTGCTTCTATACAAGCTATAAAATGAAAAATTAGCAATATTTTAATGGGGGTAACTGGGTTTCCCTGGTGACTAAGTGGTGAAGAATCCACCTGCCAATGCAGGAGACACATCTATCCCTTAGTTGGGAAGATCTCCTGAAGAAGGAAATGGCAGCTCACTTCAATATTCTTGCTTGGAGAATCCAGTAGAGAGAGGAGCCTGGCAGGCTACAGTCCATAGAGTTACAAGAGTCGGATATGAATTAGTGACTTAACTACCACCACCACCAATGAGGGTAACTAAAAAGATTGTTTAACCAGAACAACACACATTAAAAAATGTGTGAAATTAAAGACAGTATGAGATAAGTTAATTGGTGAGGATATTTGAAAGTCAGAGAAAGAGAATTTGGATCATTTCTTTTTGAAGTGACCATATATCACCAGTTGACTGGAACATTCCCAATTCATGCCTTTTGTTCCAGAATAATACCCATTTTGAATAATGCATCATACTAATGCTAGGTATTAGAGGTATCCTGCATGTTACTGAGCAAATAAATTATGTGACAGAGTGTCTGTGACAGGAAGATTATTCTGTGATTTCTTGATGCCTGGAACAAAGGGAGACAGGACAAACTGAGAGTTTTTTCCATTTGTTTATACATAAGTTGACTGTTATTAGTGATTAAGACACAAATAATGAGGAGGATCCAGAAGGCCTCATAAAGGGGTAACTTACAGAATTTTAAAATGATTTAAAATAAATTATGATGGGCAAAAGATCTCAAAAGTACATATTAGTTGTGACTCTAGGGAACTTAGTAAATATAAGAGGGTTGAAATGTTGGAAAAAATATTTAAAGAGAAAATAAGGAGCTCACTATTTAAAATATCATTTTCTGGGTTCTAAAGAGGCAAGCCAAGGAAGTTGTAACATGGTATGATCATCAACAAGTACGAGTGTAAAGAAACAGGAAATACACTTTTGAAACCATTAGCACATAGGTGATTTTACACACAACTTTAAGTTTCTGGACCAAGTTAACATTTAAATTTCTAGAAGAGGCTGTAGAGATCTTGGAGTCAAGCATCTTTACTGATAGTATCTACTTGGAGTCCAATGTCTCTGTCTATATATCTCTACCTAGAAATCCCTGTCTATCTATCTATCTATCCATCCTTCTAAGGAATATGTAATGATTCAATGTAGGACCAGCTAGCTACAAAACAGTGAATCTGAGGACTGACCATAAATCTCCCAGGATTTTGGACCCAGCACTCCATTATAATTTATTTGTTTCCATAGGACAAGTTTTGGTGAAATTCCAAAAACTAAAAGGTTCAGGAGTATTATACTTAAATTTATATATTTATGCAAACTCCTTATATCTTTTTAAAAGTGAGGTATAAAGTTGAATAACAAATAATAATAAATTAGACTGTAAAACTATTTGATTTGGAATCAGCTCTGGGAAAAGATGGGCTTAATTTCTTTGAAACATCTTTTAGGATTTGAGATTGATTTGCAATTGTCAAGAAAGTCTTTAGTTGTCAGCAAATTCTTGAGCTAAAAGAATTATTTCATCAATGATAGGGATATACATTGGCTTATCTATTAAAAGAATCCCTTTGGTGGAAGGACATAATTGCCTTCTAGTTTGTTTTCAGTTTGAATTGTCACTGAGGAAAACATTAATAGATAAACTGTCATCTGGCATTGATTTTGTAGTGTTTTCTAGAGGGAGATTAGGGAAAGGGATTTGTTTTTTGAAAAGAATCAAGTATCCTGGACCAAAAGGCTAGCTCTGATTGTCTTTCCATTTTAGGGAGAATTATAAATGATTTAATTAATTTTCCTTAAAGAACTTTTCAATATCACCCCTGGTCTTTTGTCCTGACTGCCCATAGAATATAGCTAGTTAATGAGATTTGATGTTTTCTTATTTTGTCCTCATTCTCTTAGCACTATCTTCTCAAGCTTTGCTATTTGTTTGAGATTGATCTTAATAAAGTGGAGCATGTCGTATTTATTAAGGTGGATAATTTTTTAACTAGTAAATTTGTACTTTTCATGCTCAGTGACTGAATAGCACAGCTCTTGACATAAAATAACTGATGAAGAGTAATTGAATGAATAAGTAAATGAATGAATGGACAGAGAGATGAGCTGAATGTTCAACAAAAGCTGACTAAGATGATAGTATCCTAAAGGACAGGAAGGTTTTCCTTTAGTCTCTGTATCCTTAACAGTAGCTAGATCTGAATATGTTAATGAGCTATTGCAGCACTGCCTGGTCTAATGTCTCCTAAGTAGCTAATCCACTCTTGCATCCTCACTTAATTAGTTTATATAGTAATGTAACTTAAAATCAGTTTGCTGTGTTAGGCAGTTTTCCACACCTTCTATAGTGCATGTGGAAGAGAATCAGAGACACTTAATAGCTAAATCAGTTTGAGAGAATATTCTATTGATTCATCAACCCATTAACTTCTACAACCATAAATTAACATATATTCACAAATCACAAGTAATGAAATACAAAAGAATGTTTAAAACAAATGTGGCAGTTTATAATATTGGAGTTTGAAAAATAAGATTACTTTGTCTTCCCAAAAGAAAATTGGATATAGTTTTATTTATAAGTTAGTACTGAGTTTTTTAGCTTATGATTTCTTTGTATACATTTAAGCTAAAATTCTATATGTGTGTACCTGTGTGTTTGTCCTCTAAAATGCTCTTTAAGGTGCAGATTTTATAATAATTGTCCAATTAAATAATGTTATAGGGTCTACATGATAAAAGTCAATATTAGGGATGAAGGGGAGGAAAAAGTTTTCCTTGGCTCTTTGCCTCTGATTGGGTCTGGCAATTAGACAAAGACAGATTAAAAGCAGCAAAGCACACAAATGTATATAATAGAAGTTTTGCATGAGCCTTCATAAGGAAATGAAGACTAGGAGAAATGGTTAAATCACTGTGTTTTTATGCTAGATTTTTGATGAACAGTCGAAAGATGCGGTAGGCCAAAGAACACTTTGTAGGAAACTGGAGAGAACTTGAGCTTCCCCAGTGACTCAACAGGTAAAGAATCTGCCTGCCAATGCAGGAGATAAAAGAGGCGCAGGTTCAATCCCTGGGCTGGGAAGATCCCCTGCAGCAGGAAATGGTAATCCACTTCAGTATTCTTGCCTGGAAAACCCCATGGACAGAGGAGCCTGGCTGGCTACAGTCCAAAGGATCATCGAGAGCTGGACATGCATGACTGAGTGACTAAGCATGCACGCATGTAGGGAACTCAGCAAGGCTTACCACTCAGATTCCCCTCTGCATCAATTTGTGTTCAGAGATATGGATGCTTCTTTCCTCTGGAATTAGGGAAGGCACCTCTCACATGAAGCTTTTATGACCTGCTTCAGAGATTGCTCAGAAAGCCCTCCCTGTACAGGCCACTTCCCAAATTCCTTCAGCTTTTCATGCTCAGTATGCCAGTTGGGTGTTAGTTCTAAAAGGTCTTGTAGGTCTTCATAGAACCGTTCAACTTCAGCTTCTTTAGTGTTACTGGTTGGGGCATACGTTTGGATTACCGTGATACTGAATGGTTTGCCTTGGAAACAAACAGAGATTATTCTGTCGTTTTTGAGATTGCATCTAAGTACTGCATTTCAGAATCTTTTGTTGACCATGATGGCTACTCCATTTCTTCTAAGGGATTCCTGCCTGCAGTAGTAGATATAATGGTCATCTGAGTTAAATTCACCCATTCCAGTCCATTTTAGTTCACTGATTCCTAGAATGTCGACATTCACTCTTGCCATCTCTTGTTTGACCACTTCCAATTTGCCTTGATTCATGAACCTAACATTCCACGTTCCTATGCAATATTGCTCTTTACTGCATCGGACCTTGCTTCTATCACCAGTCACATCCACAACTGGGTATTGTTTTTGCTTTGGCTCTATCCTTTCATTCTTTCTGGAGTTATTTCTGCACTGATCTCCAGTAGCATATTGGGCACCTACCCATCTGTGGAGTTCCTCTTTCAGTATCCTATCATTTTGCCTTTTCATACTGTTCATGGGGTTCACAAGGCAAGACTACTGAAGTAGTTTGCCTACAAGAACTTTTAGAACTAACACCCAAAAAAGATGTCCTTTTCATTATAGGGGACTGGAAGGAAGCCAAGAAACACCTGGCATAACAGGCAAATTTGGCTTTGGAATACGGAATGAAGGGCAAAGGCTAATAGAGTTTTGCCAAGAGAACACACTGGTCATAGCAAGCACCCCCTTCCAACAACACAAGAGAAGATTCTACAACGGACATCACCAGATGGTCGACACCGAAATCAGATTGATTATATTCTTTGCAGCCTAATGTGGAGAGGCTCTATGCAGTCAGCAAAAACAAGACCAGGAGCTGACTGTGGCTCAGATCAGGAACTCCTTATTGCCAAATTCAGACTTAAATTGAAGAAAGTAGGGAAAACCACTAGACCATTCAGGTATGACTTAAATCAAATCCCTTATGATTATACAGTGGAAGTGAGAAATAGATTTAAGGGATTAGATCTGATAGACAGAGTGCCTGATGAACTATGGATGGAGGTTCGTGACATTGTACAGGAGACAGGGATCAAAACCATCCCCATGGAAAAGAAATGCAAAAAAGCAAAATGGCTGTCTGGGGAGGCCTTACAAATAGCTGTGAAAAGAAGAGAAGCGAAAAGCAAAGGAGAAATGAAAGATACAAGCATCTTAATGCAGAGTTCCAAAGAATAGCAAGGAGAGATAAGAAAGCCTTCCTCAGTGATCAATGCAAAGAAATAGAGGGAAACAACAGAATGGGAAAGACTAGAGATCTCTCAAAGAAAATTAGAGATACCAAGGAAACATTTCATGCAAAGATGGGCTCGATAAAGGACAGAAATGGTATGGACCTAACAGAAGCAGAAGATATTAAGAGGTGGCAAGAATACACAGAGGAACTGTACAAAAAAGATCTTCATGACCCAGATAATCATGATGGTGTGATCACTCACCTAGAGTCAGACATCCTGGAATGTGAAGTCAAGTGGGCCTTAGAAAGCATCACTATGAACAAAGCTAGTGGGGGTGATGGAATTCCAGTTGAGCTATTTCAAATCCTGAAAGATGGTGCTGTGAAAGTGCTGCACTCAACATGCCAGCAAATTTGGAATACTCAGCAGTGGCTACAGCACTGGAAAAGGTCAGTTTTCATTCCAATCCTCAAGAAAGGCAATGCCAAAGAATGCTCAAACTACCGCACAATTGCACTCATCTCACACACTAGCAAAGTAATGCTCAAAATTCTCCAAGCCAGGCTTCAGCAATATGTGGACCATAAACTTCCAGATGTTCAAGCTGGTTTTAGAAAAGGCAGAGAAACCAGAGGTCAAATTGCTAACATCCGCTGGATCATGGAAAAAGCAAGAGAGTTCCAGAAAAACATCTATTTCGGCTTTATTGACTATGCCAAAGCCTTTGACTGTGTGGATCACAATAAACTGTGGAAATTTATTCAAGAGGTAGGAATACCAGACCACCTGACCTGCCTCTTGAGAAACCTATATGCAGGTCAGGAAGCAACAGTTAGAACTGGACATGGAACAACAGAATGGTTCCAAATAGGGAGAGGAGTACATCAAGACTGTATATTGTCACCCTGCTTATTTAACTTATATTTAGAGTACAGATGACACCACCCCTATGGCAGAAAGTGAAGAGGAACTAAAAATCCTCTTGATGAAAGTGAAAGAGGAGAGTGAAAAGTTGGCTTAAAGCTCAACATTCAGAAAACTAAGATCATGGCATCCAGTCCCATCACTTCGTGGGAAATAGATGGGGAAACAGTGAAAACAGTGTCAGACTTTATTTTGGGGGGCTGCAAAATCACTGCAGATCGTTATTGCAGCCATGAAATCAAAAGATGCTTACTCCTTGGAAGAAAAGTTATGACTAACCTAGACAGCATATTAAAAAGCAGAGACATTACTTTGCCAACAAAGGTCTGCCTAGTCAAGGCTATGGTTTTTCCAGTGGTCATGTATGGATGTGAGAGTTGGACTGTGAAGAAAGCTGAGTGCTGAAGAATTGATGCTTTTGAATTGTGGTGTTGGAGTAGACTCTTGAGAGTCCCTTGGACTGCAAGGAGGTCCAACCAGTCCATCCTAAAGATCAGTCCAGAGTGTTCATTGGAAGGACTGATGCTGAAGTTGAAACTCCAATACTTTGGCCACCTCGTGTGAAGAGTTGACTCATTGGAAAAGACCCTGATGCTGGGAGGGACTGGGGGCAAGAGGAGAAGGGGAAGACAGAGGATGAGATGGCTGCATGGCATCACTGACTTGATAGACATGAGTTTGAGTGAACTCTGGGAGTTGGTGATAGACAGGGAGGCCTGGCGTGCTGCAATTCATGGGGTCGCAAAGAGTCGGACACAACCGAGCGACTGAACTGAACTGAACTGATGCCAAGTTGCCATATTTGGGGCCCCTCAATCCTGAGTCTCATCAAGGACTAAGACTATATCTGGTTTTATCTTTCTTAGCTCTACCACCTGCAAGAGAAACTGGATATTTCTCATCTACAAAAGAAAGTAGCCTGAACCTAAATAATGGGAGAAAGAGAAAGATGAAGTTCTTGTGGCTGCCATGATCTGTGATTAGATGACCTTTTGATTACTTTACTATTATTAGGCAGCATTTACTTATAAGCATATAATCAATCTTTTTTCTTTCATTATCCTGCTTCATCAGTTCAGTTCAGTTCAGTCCCTCAGTCATGTCTTTTCAACCCCATGGACTGCAACATGCCAGCCTCCCAGTCCATCACCAACTAACTCCCGGAGCTTACTCAAACTCATGTCCATTGAGTCGGTGATACCATCCAACCATCTCATCCTCTGTCATCCCCTTTTCCTCCTACCCTCAATCTTTCCCAGCATCAGGGTCTTTTCAAATGACTCAGTTCTTCTCATCAGGTGGCCAAAGTATTGTAGTTTCAGCTTCAATAACAGTACTTCCAATGAATATTCAGGATTGATTTCCTTTAGGATTGACTGCTTGGAACTCCTTGATGTCCAAGGGACTGTCAAGAGTCTTCTGTAAAACCACAGTACAAAAGCATCAATTCTTTAGTGCTCAGCTTTCTTTATAGTTCAACTCTCACATCCATACATGACTACTGGAAAAACCATAGCTTTGACTAGACGGACTTTTGTTGGCAAAGTAATGTCTCTGCTTTTTAATATGCTGTCTAGGTTGATTATAACTTTTCTTCCAAGGAGTAAGCATCTTTTAATTTCATTGCTGCAGTCACCATCTGCAGTGATTTTGGAGCCCAAGAAAATAAAGTTTCTCATTGTTTCCACTGTTCCCCCATCTATTTGCCATAAAGTGGTGGGACCAGATGCCATGATCTTAGTTTTCTGAATGTTAAGTTTTAAGCCAACTTTTTCACTCTCCTCTTTGAATTTCATCAAAAGGCTCTTTAGTTCTTCTTCACTATCTTCCATAAGAATGGTGTCATCTGCATATCTGAGTTTATTGATATTTCTCCCTGCAATCTTGATTCCAGCTTGTGCTTCATCCAGCCCAGAGTTTCTCATGATACATTCTGCATATAAGTTAAATAAACAGGGTGACTATATACACCCTTGACGTATTTCTTTTCCTATTGGGAACTAGTCTGCTGTTCCACGTCCAGTTCTAACTGCATACAGTTTTCTGTATGCATGTATACATACAGATTTCTCAAGAGGCAGATCAGGTGGTCTGGTATTCCCATCTCTTTCAGAATTTTCCACAGTTTATTGTGATCCACACAGTCAAAGCCTTTGGCATAGTCAATAAAGCAGAAGTAGATGTTTTTCGGGCACTCTTGATTTTTCGATGATCCAATGGATGTTGGCAATTTCATCTCTGGTTCCTCTGCCTTTTACTAAAAGTAGCTTGAGCATCTGGAAGTTCATGGTTCATATACTGTTGAAGCCTGGCTTGGAGAATTTTGAGCATTACTTTGCTAATGTGTGAGATGAGTGCAATTGTGCGGTAGTTTGAGCATTCTTTGGCATTGCCTTTCTTGAGGATTGGAATGAAAACTGACCTTTTTCCAATCCTGTGGCCATGGCTGAGTTTTCCAAATATGCTGGCACAGCATCATCTTTCAGGATTTGAAATAGCTCAACTGGAATTCCATCACATCCACTAGCTTTGCTTGTAGTGATGCTTTCTAAGGCCCAGTTGACTTCACATTCCAGGATGTCTGGCTTTATTTAGGTGAGTGGTCACACCATCATGATTATCTGGGTCATGAAGATCTTTTTTTGTATAATTCCTCTGTCCATTTTTGCCACCTCTTCTTAGTATCTTCTGCTTATGTTAGGTCCATACCATTTCTGTGTGTTATTGTGACCATCTTTGCATAAATGTTCCCTTGATAGCTCTCATTTTCTGGAAGAGATCTCTAGTGTTTCCCATTCTGTTGTTTTCCTCTGTTTCTTTGCACTGATCACTGAGGAAGGCTTTCTTATCTCTCCTTGCTATTCTTTGGAACCTGCATTCAAATGGGTATATCTTTCCTTTTCTTTGCTTTTCACTTCTCTTCTTTTCAGAGCTATTTGTAAGGCCTCCCCAGACAGCCATTTTGCTTTTTTGCATTTCTTCTTCTTGGGGATAGTCTTGATTCCTGCCTCCTGTACAATGTCATGGACCTCCATCCATAGTTCATGAGGCACTCTGTCTATCAGATCTAAACCCTTGAATCTATTTCTCGTTTCTACTGTATAATCATAAGGGATTTGATTTAGGTCATACCTAAATGGTATTCCCTATTTTCTTCAATGGAAAGCTAAATTTGGCAATAACAAGTTTTCATGATCTGAGCCACAGTCAGCTCCCTGTCTTGTTTTTCCCGACTGTATAGAGCTTCTCCTTCTTTGGCTGCAAAGAATATAATCAATCTAATTTCGTTATTGACCATCTGGTGATGTCCACGTGTAGTGTCTTCTCTTGTATTGTTGGAAGAGGGTGTTTTCTATGGCCAGTGTGTTCTCTTGGCAAAACTCTGTTAGCCTTTGCCCTGTTTTCTGTACTCCAAGGCAAAATTTGCCTGTTAATCCAGGTATTTCTTGACTTCCTACTTTTGCATTCCAGTCCCCTATAATGAAAAGGACATCTTTTTTGGGTGTTAGTTCTAGAAGGTCTTGTAGGTCTTCATAGAACCCTTCAACATGAGTTTCTTCAGCATTACTGGTCAGGGGATAGACTTGGATTACTGTGATATTGAATGGTTTGCCTTGGAACTGAACAGAGATCATTCTGTCGTTTTTGAGATTGCATCCAAGAGCTGCATTTCGGACTCTTTTGTTGACCATGATGGCTACTCCATTTCTTCTAAGGGATTCCTGTCCACAGTAGTAGATATAATGGTATCTGAGTTAAATTCACCCATTCCAGTCCATTGTAGTTCGCTGATTCCTAGAATGTTGACGTTCACTCTTGCCATCACCTGTTTGACCACTTCCAATTTGCCTTAATTCATGGACCTAACTAACATTCCAGGTTCCTATGCAATATTGCTTCTTACAGCATTGGACTTTGCTTCCATCACCAGTCACATCCACAACTGCGTGCTGTTTTTACTTTGGCTCTATCCTTTCATTCTTTCTGGAGTTATTCCTCCACTGATCTCCAGTAGTATATTGGGCACCTATTGACCTGGGGAGTCCATCTTTCAGTGTCCTATCTTTTTGCCTTTTTATACTGTTCATGGGGTTCTCAAGGCAAGAATAATGAAGTGATTTGCCATTACCCTTCTCCAGTGGACCACATTTTGTCAGAACTCTCCACCATGACCTGTCCGTCTTGGGTAGACCTACACAGCATGGCTCATAGTTTCATTGAGTTAGACAAGGCTGTAGTCCATGTGATCAGATTGTTTAGTTTTCTGTGATCATGGTTTCAGTCTGTCTGATGGAGAAGGATAAGAGGCTTATGGAAGCTTCCTGATGGGAGAGACTGACTGAGGGGGAAACTGGGTCCTGTTCTGATGGGCGGGGCCATGCTCAATAAATCTTTAATTCAATTTTCTATTGATGGGTGGAGCTGTGTTTTCTCCCTGCTATTCACCTGGGGCCAAACTATAGTGGAGGTAATGAAGATAATGGCAATCTCCTTCAAAAGATCCCATGCATGTACTGCTATACTCACTGACCCTCAATACTGCAGCAGGCCACCACTGATTCATGCCTCTGCTGGAGACTTCTGGACACTCCTGGGCAAGTCTGGGTCAGTCTCTTTTGGTGTCACCGCTTCTTTCTCCTGGGTCCTGGTGCACAAGGTTCTGTTTGTGCCCTCCAAGAGCCTATTTCCCAGTACTGTGTAAGTTCTGGCAGCTCTTTGATAGGGTTAATGGCAACCTCCTCCAAGAGGGCTTATGCCATACCCAAGTCTGCTGCACTGAGAGCCCCTGCCCCAGTGGCAGTCCACTGCTGACCCATTCCTCCACAGGAGATGCTCCAACACATTTCTGTCTCAGTCTCTGTGTGGTCCCTGGGTCCTGGTGTGCACAAGATTTGTTTGAACCCTCTGAGCATCTCTGGCAGGAATGGAGTTTGATTCTAAATGTGAATTCGCCCCTCCTACCATCTTGCTGGGGCTTCTCCTTTTCCTTTGGTTGTGGGATATCTCCTCACAGCTGCTCCAGTGCCACACAGCCATGGCTCCAACACCTACCATCTTGCTGGGGGTTCTCTGACCTTGAACGTGGGCTATCTCTTCACAGCTGCTCCAGCAAAGCGCGGCCACAGCTCCTGACCTTGGCTGTGGGGGTATCTCCTCACAACTGCTCCAGCACCTCGCAGCCACTGCTCCAAGGCCTCACTTCCTCCGGTCCAGGATAGTTGAATAGGATAGATTAATATTGCTTTACTAAAAGGAGATTAAACTGGAAATATTAACATTAATATATTCTTTCATTTTTATTGTAAAAATAAACATAGATAAGCATTAAAATGCTCCATAAATTTTCAGGCTTATGATTATCAGAATTAAGAAGGCTAAAATTGTATGTATTTCTATGATTTAATTATCTTAAACTGGAGGATAATTGCTTTGCAATGTTTTATTTGTTTCTGCCATACAAGAGCATGAATCAGTCATAAGTGCATATATTAACCTATCTCCTCTCTCTTGGTCCTCCCTTCCACTCCACCTCCTCATCCACCTCTCTAGATCATCACAGAGCATGAGCCTGGCCTCTCTGTTATATAGCAGCTTCTCACTATCTAACTTACATTTTATATATAGTAACTGTCAATGTTGCTTTACATATGACAGTGTATATATGTCAACGTCACTCCGTCAATTTGTCCCACGCTCTCCTTCCCCTGACGAGTCCACATGACTGTTCTCTGTGTCTGCCTCTCTATTCCTGCCCTACAAATAGGTTCATCAGTACCATTTTTCTAGATTTCATATATATGTGTTAATATATGATATCTGTTTTTATCTTTCTGGTATACTTCACTCTGTATTACAAGCTAGAGATTCATCCACCTCAGTTCAGCTGACTCACATGTGTTCCTTTTTTATGGCTGACTAATATTCAATTACCTCAGATATGCTGATGACACCACCCTTACGGCAGAAAGTGAAGAAGAACTAAAGAGCCTCTTGATGAAAGTGAAAGAGGAGAGTGAAAAAGTTGGCTTAAAGCTCAACATTCAGCAGACTAAGATGAGGGTATCCGGTCGCATCACTTCACGGCAAATAGATGGGGAAACAGTGCTGCGGTTCACGGGGTCACAAAGATTCCAACGCGACTGAACATCTGAACTGAATATTCCACTGTATATGTGTACTGCAGCTTCTTTATCTATCTGTCAGTGGACATCTAGGTTACTTCCATGTTCTGGCTATTGTAAATAGTGCTGCAATGAACATTGGGGTACATGTATAAGAGCTTTAAAGAGAAAAAAGGAAATTAGAAAAAAATTCTAAGTTACATATCCCTTTAATGAATGCAAACGGTTTTTTGCCTTATTCATAAACTAATATATGGATGTATGGATGTGAGTGGTGGGCTATAAAGAATGCTCAGCACCAAAGAATTGATGCTTTTGAACTGTGGTATTGGAGAAGACTCTTGAGAGTCCCTTGGACTGCAAGGAGATCCAACCAGTCTATCCTAAAGGAAGTCCATCCTGAATATTCATTGGAAGGATGGATGTTGAAGCTGAAATTCCAATACTCAGGCCACCTGATGCAAAGAATCATTTGAAAGATCCTGATGCTGGGAAAGATTGAAGGTGGGAGGAGAAGGGGATGACAGAGGATGAGATGGTTGGATGGCATCACTGACAGGATGGACATGAGTTTGAGTAGGCTCTGGGAGTTGGTGATGGACAGGGAAGCCTGGTGTGCTACAGTCCATGGCGTTGCAAAGAGTCGGACGCAACTGACTGAACTGAACTGATAAACTGAATTTTAACAATTACTGCATATAGAACTAATTCACATTGAATTTCAAAAGGCCATTATTGTGTTGTACATGAATAACACACTTAATCCATTAGAAAGATTACACTCATCTTGGTCATGAGACAAGTGTTGTCCAAACACAGTTTGTACATCTGATTTGAGAACAGTGTTAATACTCTGAAATCCTCACTCAGCTCAGCTTTATATTTATGACTTTGTTTTGTGTTTTTCTGTCTTGCCCTTCATTTCTCTATTATCTACGCCAGAGAAATCTCTGCTGGAGACTTGTGGCTTCAGTTTGTCTAACTTCTTAAAGCCAAGACATGGGTCTCTGCTTCTCTCTCACTCGGCTTCTTTTATTCCCCTGGTTATCAATCACAGTGTTCCCCAACTTTTAACTTCATATTTATTGGACTCTCACTTAATATAAACCTGAGAAACACACTTACAAAACCAAAAAGAACAGAACCATACAGAAACTGAAAGTCCACGCTGAAGTATAGATAGGATAATTGAATTTTCCCCTTTAGAATGAAAATCCTAGAATGACTATAATTCTTTTAAGCTGAAAAACAAGAGGCATTTTTGGGAAAAAATAGAATACTTTTCTCAGTAGAAAAGTATTTCTTTGTAATATAAATTGTACAAATATTTTCTACCATTTTATGTTTTCCTTATGCTAAAGAGAAACCCCAAGGACAAGGATCATCTTTATAGATGTTTACAGAATTTGCACTTCTTTACTGCTTGCTTTTTTTCTTTCTTTATTTATTTCTTTCATTCTGCCACACAGACCAACCTGATGTGAAGAGGGTGAAACTGCAGCCAATGACAAACCCTGTCAGGACAAACAGGCCAGCACAACTGATGGTGTAGGAAGACTGAGAGGGAATGGATACTCAAATAATCTGATCTATCCATTTTACAGATGAGGAATCCAAGACCCAGGGAGGCAAACATGGTATTTGACTGAAATTATAAAACAAGTCAGTGACACAAATGGCTCAGTTCAGTTCAGGCGTTTCCGACTCTTTGCGACCCCATGGACTGCAGCACACCAGGCTGCATCAGGGTCTTTTCAGATGAGTCAGTTCTTTGCAGCAGGTGGCCAAAGTATTCGAGTTTCAGCCTCAGCATCAGTCCTTCCTATGAATATTCAGGACTGATTTCCCTTAGGATCGACTGGTTGGATCTCCTTGCAGTCCAAGGGACTCTCAAGAGTCTTCTCCAACACCACAATTCAAAAGCATCAATTCTTCGGTACTCAGCTTTGTTTTTAGTCCAACTCTCACATCCATACATAACTACTGGAAAAACCATAGCTTTGACTAGATGGACTTTTGTTGGCAAATTAATGTCTCTGCTTTTTAATATGCTGTCTGGGTTGGTCATAGCTTTTCTTCCAAAGAGCAAGCGTCTTTTAATTTCATGGCTGCAGTCACCATCTGCAGTGATTTTGGAGCCCCCCAAAATAAAGTCTATCACTGTTTCCATTATTTCCCCATCTTTTTGCCATGAAGTGATGGGACTGGATGCCATGATCTTAGTTAGTTTTCTGAATGTTGAGTTTTAAGCCAACTTTTTCACTCTCCTCTTTCACTTTCATCAAGAGGCTCTTTAGTTCTTCACTTTCTGCCATAAGGGTGGTGTCATCAGCATATCTGAGGTTATTGATATTTTTCCCGGCACTCTTGATTCCAGCTTGTACTTCATCCAACCTGGCATTTTGCATGATGTACTCTGTATATAAGTTAAAAAACTAGGGTGACAATATACAGCCTTGACGTACTCCTTTTCCAATTTGGAACCAGTTGCTTGTTCCACGTTCAGTTGTAACTGTTGCTTCTTGACCTGCATACAGATTTCTCAGGAGGCAAGTCAGGTGGTCTGGTATTCCTGTCTCTTGAAGTTTTTTCACAGTCTGTTGTGATCCACACAGTCAAAGGCTTTGGGCTCAGTGGTAAATAATTTGCCTGCCAATTATGGAGACACAGGAGATGTGTGTTTGATACCTGGGTTGGGAAGATTCCCTGGGGTAGGAAATGGCAACCCACTCCAGTATTCTTGCCTGGAAAATTCCATGGACAGAGGAGCCTGGCAAGCTGTAGTCCATGGGGTTGCCAAGAGTAGGACACAACTGAACAGGCACCCACAGGTTAGCATGTAAAGAACACAAGGTTTATTTAATATACATAAGTTAGATGGAGTTAAATTTCACTCTTTTATTCCATTGAGGTATAAACCAAACCTTAAAAATGCAAATCAGACTAATGTGGAAAAATTCAAAGTGTTAAATCATGCCTGTCATAGCCAGTATACAAATGAAATCTTTGGCTTTTTATTTTTTGAAGTATACCTGATTTCCACTCTAGGAATACTTTGGATTTGAAGACAGTTTAGAAAACCGTAGTATTAGAAACTCTTCTCAGCAACTTTCCTATCTCTAATTCAGCAACTTCTAATTTAGTGTGAAATAGGAAATCATTTTGTTAATTAGTTGAAAATTAACTTACAAGCAATCTAAGAAAAAAGTTGTACTTTTTTTGCCAGTGTATTTAAAGTGTGGATCATTTGTACATTTTTGCATGTCCTTTTATAATTATAATTACGTTCCTAAACATTCTCTCAGAGCTAGGACTTTTTGCTGATCACAGTCTTTTAAAAAGAATGAGAATACTGGATAGCAATGGGAGAGTTTAATAACCTCATTGTTTTATTACCTTATCAATAAATAAAATGACTCAATTGCTCTGGATTAAGGGTCCTGCATAAATATAAGTAAATATAATTAAGAGTAACAGTTGATACATAATACTTCCTGTGTGTACAGAGATAATATGATTCTTAAGGATAAGATTGTGACTTTGCCTCATCACCTAACATTTGAGAATCTTCCTATATATTTTAAGTCTCAGGAGAATTGAACAAAGAATTCACAAGTCATCCTGATCAATGAGGCAAATCCTAACTAGTGTTAAGTTATTAACTGAGTCCCTTGAGTGATATATTTTTAATGTCTTTTATATAAACAGTCAACAGAGTAAAACAATTGCCTATTTATTTACAATTACCATGTTTGTAGGCAATGTTTATAAGTGCTGAATAAGAAAATGAAAAGTGTATATTAATTAAGCTTGAATCCCAGTGTGGGAGGCATAGCACTTTGCTTTGTTATTAGAATCTTCCTATAAAAATCTCCTCTGAGGGACTCCAGTCTTCTTGCACACTAGTACCTAGAAAAACTTGCTGTGTGTAAAGGTAGGACTCAACACAGGGTATAAGTGCCCAGAAACTGTTGGTATTACACTTATACTAGCTTGAGACATTAACTGAATACAATTTAAGTTTCTTTTTAAATGTGAAAAATCCCTGGGTTGGGAAGATCCCTGGAGTAGGAAATGGCAACCCACTCCAATATCCTTGCCTGTAAAATTCCATGGACAGAGGAGCCTGGCAGAGGGCTATGGTCCACAGGGTTGCAAAGAATCAAACACAACTGAAGTGACTTAGCATGCAAACTGAAAACAAAACTCTTCAGGTATGTTAAAGAATGGCAGATCTGAATGATTGCTGACATTTAAGCTACATGGTGGTAATTTTTACTCTCAATTTAAGAAATATTTTTATTAATGTATCTTCTTCCATTTTAAATTATGAAATGCTTCAAACATACAAAAATATGTGAGTGGTATAATGAACACACTTGAAACTTCTGCTCAACTAAACTACAAAAGTACAAATAGAGTTCATGAACACTCCCCAGTAGTGTTTTCTTTCTTTCCCACCATCCAGAAGTAGTAACTATCCTGAATTTGGTGCTTACCACTCCTATGCATGTCTTTATACCTCCCTAAAAATATATATTCCTCAAGAAACCATGACATCATTTTATGTTACAAAACACTATCATATAAGATGAATTCTTCAAATTGCTTTTTTATACTCAGCATTGTGTTACCTTTAATATTTATCTACTCTGATACCTTTACTTCTAGATCATTCATTCACATCACTAAATATTATTAGATGTATGAATATTCTGCAATTTATCCATTCTTTGGGGAACATTTAGCTATATTGTTTTGTTTTGCTATTACAAGCAGTGCTACATTGATTACTGTGATATATTTCTCCCTATGGATGTGTTTAAGACTTTGTATAGAGCAATGCTCCTCAAAATATAGTGTGGGCCAGTATCAGTGAATTATCTCTGGTGAGGTAGTACAAGCACTGAGAGCAAGCAAGTGAAAACTTTACAGCAATTTGACATTGCTGCCACATCATATGATTTTGCATTCTTGCAAAATTATTGTTCTGCAGTGGATTACACATTGTAAAAGTTGTTTTAAATCATAGATAGCTTAAGAGGTATTATTCTAGTCTACATACCTTGAGATAGAATTGTGCTTCCAGGAAGTGATTAATACTTAATCTTTAAAATATTGCCAGTTGTGCTTCAGAATTTTTGTGCTGATTTAGATTCACACTAGAAACATGGAAGACTTTCTGTTTCCCTGCACTCTATATATTCTGCTTTTTTTTATGCTTTTTTTGGAAAACTTTCTTTTGGTGTAGAGATTATTCAGTTCCTACTTCTCTTCCTCTCGATCATAAAATTTAAATGCTATATTTCTGTTTTTCAGTGGTGGACTTTCAAATGTTTAATATGTGTACTTATCTACAATGATTCTCTCCTCTCCTCTATGTTATTTTTATCTAGTATATTTTTCCATCTCAATTTTTTTACCATTAAAATCAATAGTTGTTACTGTTTTATACCATCAGTGATTGTTTGGCTCACCTTAAATTTTAACCATTTTCCCACCAATACCTTTTGAGTTTCATGTCTTTTATCTGAAATAATTTTATTTTAAGTAACTGAAAAATTTTAGTGCTTTAGCACTTTTTTCATTCACTGAAAAAAATGAAAATTCGATAGCAAATTATTAGTGCTGTTTTGACCTAAGTATATTTTTCCCTTGAGTAAAATTCTACTTGACAGCATTTTCTCTTAGTACATAGAACTGGTCCAATGTCTCCTAATTCTTAATGATGCTCTTGAGATGTTTACAGTCACTCTAATTATCATCCTTTGGAGAAAAATCTGCCTTTCTTTTAGGCTGCTTTTGAAATACTTGTTCTATTTAGTGTTCTGTAGTTTCACCATGATGTTTTATATCTAACTATGTATTCCTCTTTATTTACTTAAGATTTAGTAGCTTCCCTCAATCTGAAGATCCATGCTTTTTTTATTCTACAAAACATGTTTTTTTTTTCTCTTTTACCTTTTTTCATTATATAGAATTTTTTATCAGAAGCCCAGTTAGATTCTCATTCACTCTTTCAAATCCATTAAGCACTGTCATATTTTTCATCTTGTGCCTCTGTGATAAATTCTGCATACTTCTTTAAAAACATAATATTTATTTATTAGCTATCCCTTTAGCTGGTATCTGGTAAACCTGTTACTTAAGCCTTCAATTGAATTTTAAATTTTAATTTATTAATATTCTTTATTTCTTTGTTATTTTTTTCTTCCAGTTTTCATGAGATAATTTACATAAAACACTGTATAAGTTTAAGATGTTCAGCATAATAATTTGACTTACATACATCATGCAATGAGTACCATAATAAGTTTAGTAAACATCCATCATGTCATTCAGATACAAAATAAAAGAAAATGAAAACAAATTTCCTTATGATGAGAACTCTTAGAATTTACTCTCTTAACAACTTTCATACACAATATAGAGCAGCATCAGTTATATTAACCTTGTTGTACATTACATCCCTAATATGTATTTATCATATAACTTCTTTTTAAATTTATGACTGTCTTTGAAAAAGACATTGTTCTGTCCCATGTTTCACCCTATTTTTCTTTAAGCATTTCTCTAAGCATTTCTCTAAGCATCTCTAAGTGTGGTAGTTTGAGCATTCTTTGCCATTGTTTTTCCTTGGGATTGGAATGAAAACTGACCTTTTCCAGTCCTGTGGCCACTGTTGCATTTTCCAAATTTGCTGTTACATTCAGTAACTAAATTATTTGTTGTATTTGCAGGTCTTATTTTAATTGAGCATGTTGCTGATTCTTCCTCATGTATTTTGTAATTGTGTACTTGGGGTTCATGTTTGGCAGGGCTTATCTCTGGGATCCTTGAGACATTCTATTTCCTTCTGCCAGTGTCCTGTTCCAATATGAATCAATGAATACCAATCGCTGAGTATAATTTTTAATTTAGGGCCTCTAAAACCATCTACAGAGTATAGATTTGAACTTTAAACCCATGTGAATATAAGCTAACAATAATGGATTTTCAGGAGGACACATTTTTCCACTCAAGCTCAGCTCAAGATAGATGAATTCACTTGTGCTTGAGTTCATCTTTCACCAGGAGTCTAGTCTTTCATGGATCCTTCTTTGCATGGTGCTTTCTGGCCTAAGCTTATAGAACCATTAATACTTAGTCATTAAGATTGTGAAACCTTTCCAAAGCATCCAGGATGTCTACATCAGCTTTCTTTCTGGATTTTAGCTTAACTTTTCACTCTTGATTCCTGGTTATTCCCCTTCCTCTCTTGGAAGCTTAGTTCTGAGTCTAAAATGAAGGTTTGCTACATTTTATCCAACATTCCTAGATACTTTGTACCCAGAATTTTTTGAATTATCTAATATGCCATAATGCCAAAAATGAAAGTGAAATTCTGTCCTTTCCAGGAGTTTGCCCAAATTCATGTCCATTGAATCGGTATATGTAACTCAATGAAGCTATGAGCCATGCCATGTAGAGCTACCCAAGGAGGACGGGTCATAGTAGAAAGTTCTGAGAGAACATGATCCACTGGAAGAGGGAATGGCAAACCACTCCATATACTAGCCATGAGAACCCCATGAACTGTGTAAAAAAGGTTTAACTTACACTGTGCTTAAATGTGCAAAGACAATACAACTCTTTTTTTCTCCCATTACTAACACTATCTTTTCCCTTAACCTCAAGCATACCACAGCTTTAGAATATTAATTTGATGCCTGATCCATTCAATTCTTTTCTTTTTCAACTCTGCAGTTTCAGTTAGTCCCTTTAAATAATGTTTGTTTTTGTTGCTGTTGTTGTTTAGTTACTAAGTCATTTCCAACTCTTTTGCAACCCCATGGAATGTCGCCCTCCAAGCTCCTCTGTCCATGGGATTTCCCAGCAAGAAGACAAGAGTTGGCTGCCATTTCCTTCTCCAGGGAATCCTCCCGACCCAGGGATCAAACCCTCATCTCCTGCATTGCAGGCGGATTCTTTACCACTGAGACACCAGGGAAGCCCTTAAATAGTTTATTGTCAAGGAAAACATTCTTTAAAAAAAAAAAAAAAATTCCTGAAAACTTTACTAAAATCACATGGAGGGCTGCTGTTCAAGAGCTTTTTCCCTTTAAGACCACCTTTAATCTTTAGAGTGTATTTTGACCAAGGCAGGGGAGGGGAAATGTCTAGAGCCCAACAAATGTCTCACTAGCCCAACTTTCTCTCCAGCTTATTTACATTTTGCAGCCATAGAAAGCTTAAAGGAGTTCTACTACACATTCATCATCTCTGAGGCCTAAGGCCCAGAACACTCTATAGCAGTTATCCCAAAGAAGCACTTAAGTAATGTGTTTATCAGATTAGGAGTAAGAGTTAATCCAGTAGTTTCTCTGCCATGCATTTCTCAAGACAGATTTCTGAGTAGTATTCTTCCATGCACAACAGGAACAGGATGGACAAGAATGAAACTCAAATGTGTTGAACAGGCTAGTCTGTTACATCCCACAGAAACTTCAAGGAATCACCCCCACCAACCTACCCAAGATCAAATAATAGGCCATCTTCAACTTTATATTATTTGAACAAACGGTAATTAGCGCACACTTCTTCAACAGATTCATTTCTTTAAAGGAATGGATTTTGAAGAGAAAAAACATGGGGCAGAGAGGTGTGGAATAGAAAATAAATACAAATGTAAGCTGTTTTGCTAATTGCTTTATAACCACAAACTAGTACAGAGAATGCCCTCTACAAAACACAAGACAGGTTCAAAGGTGGAGGTGTTCCCTTAGGCAAGGCTGAAGGCTTCAGTCCCTGGTATTTGGAATTTAGGCTGCAGTCCTTGTTTTTGGATGGATCACTGGGTGTGTGGCAGTGCTTTTAACCAGATTTGAACAGGAGAATGGCCACTTGGCCCAAGTAGATAAAGTGTTTGGTTTCACGTGTCACGTAACTACCGAAGTTCCTCCCCACGATGCAGCGCCAGGTGGGGTTGTACTTCTTGTTGAACTCCTTGATATGGGCCGCAATGTCCTTCTCTATATTATATCTCTCCAATGCCTGAGTAGCACGCTCCACCAAGTCCTGTTGCATCTCCTTAGACATATGGGCGTTCTTAATCTCAGCCTTTCGGTCACACATGGTTACCAAGGAGCAGGGGCTGGCCGATTGCAACGGTCTCCTGGGGGAGGGGCTGGCGAGGCTCACACCAGAGAGGGGGTCGCAACGGAAGCCTTGGCGCATCTTATTGTCAAGGAAAACATTCTTAATATCTCCTGTCTCTTAGCTCATTATTATTAGCTCACTTCCACCCGAGAATGGTGTCAAAGTATCAGAGAGCAGAGTATATCTTACAGAACCTCGTATCAGAGAGCAACAGTCAAAGTCTAGAGGTGTGATGCCATCTCATGTCGCAGGCTAGGTCTCTTGTTCACTTGATTACAGATTACCCTGCTGGAACTCTTAGATAATGAGTAAGGCCTGTGTAGCTCAAGATCTTATCTCTCCAGTGCCATCACAGTGAGCCTTGTGGTAGGCTCCTTGGTTCTCAAATTTGCATCCTTGCCAAGTGGGACTGAAGATGACTTGAAGAGTTAAAACCTCAGGGTCATTAATTTTACTATCTTATTCTGTACTCCTCACTGATAAAAACTAGTGTGGTTTCTTTTCATGATCCCTACAGGATCATGTAGGATCTGAGTAGGCTCTGAAGTCCTCCTATGCTTCAGTTGTCTGACACACCTTCCCATTTTGGCCATTTCTATGCTTTTAGTGAACCTGGATTTCAAATCTGTTGTCTCACATAACAGTCTTATTTTTTGCATGTCTTTTAATACCTTCTATGACAAATCCTAATTCTTTTTAAAAAATTTATTTACTTTTGGCTGTGCTGGGTCTTCGTTATTGTGTGGCTCTTCTCTAGTTGTGGCGAACTGAGGGCTACTACCTAGTTTGTGGTGCACCAGCTTCTCATTGTGGCAACTTCTTCTCTTGTGGAGCACAGGCTTTAGAATGCAGAGGATTCAGTAGTTATGACACATGGGCTCAGTAGTTATGGCTTCCAGGGTCTAGAGTACAGGCTCAATAGTTGTGGCACATGAACTTGTCTCACAGCATGTAGGATCTTCCCAGACCAAGAATCAAACCCATGTCTCCTGCATTAGCAGGTGGATTCTTTACCACTGAACCACCGGAGAAGCCCCGGCAAATCCTAATTCTTACCACATTTCTCACTCCTTACCTTTTGGCAAGCAAAGTGGAGGTCTCATACTCAGAAAAGCAAAAGAGAAAGCACATCAATAATTTTCAGAATATTAGCCCAATTATTATATCAATACCTTATCAGTGACAAGATAAATGAAAATAAAAATTGCCAAATCACTGGTCTTTGTTTGCATGATATTATCAGCAAACTGGGACTAGGAAATTGAAAGATATTTTAATAAATTGTGGGTCACATGTAAGTTAATAAAATTAGGAATCTGTTGTTTCCAGAAATACACATATAAAAACAATTCTGTAACTACTTTTATTTTTGGCTGAAGGGCAATTTTAGTGACTTCAGCTGATCTCCCAGCATCCAAGGCTTTGGGAGAACAGAACTCCACAGAGGTAGTGCTTCTTGAAAACGATGTGGATAGACAGATCTAAGTGGGAAAAAGAACTCATTTAGCTGTCCCTAAAGGACCTGTATGTATTTATTGATTCATACAATAAAAACATAAATGTCCTCCTAAGCAATCAACTGAGGCTCCTTGCCTGGGCACTGTAACCTCTCAAGTTATATTGTTACCGTGTACTTTTCCAGTAGTTAAGAATAATGCTCCTCTATGATATTAGACTTTTTGCAACCCCGTGGATTGTAGCCTTCCAGGCCCCTCTGTCCATGGAATTCTCCTGGCAAAGATACTGGAGTGGCTTGCCATTTCCTTCTCCAGGGGATCTTCCTGAACCAAGGATCGAAACCGGCTCTCTTACATTGCAGTCAGACTCTTTACCATTTGAGCCACCAGGGAAGCCCCATGCACTCTCTTGACCCTGTTTTCAACTTTCGGATGATATGTTCCTGTTTTCCTTTCCAAGTTCATTTGGATGTTCAGTTTAACCTGTCTTTCTTCTATAAAATTCTGGTGAGAGAAAGAGACACACAGTGAGTGTAACAATCCCCAACCCTCCCCCTCTTTTCCCCAGTACCCCCAATGCCCCCTGACCTGTCCATTCTCTTAAGGAGAGTGTAGAATCTCCATGCTTCTGGGGATAGTCTGCTTTGAGCCTGAACTAGACGGAATTAGGTTTGCATTCAGACTCTTCCAAACTCTAACTTTCTATCTGATTTGTCCCCAGCCCAGGGAAGCCTCCATTGTCTTATGAAGGAAGCTATATCACCTCTCTCTCAACCTCCACTCACTTGAACCCTTGATTCTTCCAGACTCATCCTTAGATTCACATCTCTTTCAGTTTTGGCTATTTCACTCCCCAATTCTCCTCTCCCTTTCCTTTCCTTTCTGCCTAATCTCCCTTCAAAAGGAGGAAGAAGCAATAAAAAGTTTGCCTTAACTTCATTTATGCACTCCTAGCACTTTCTCCCTTAACTAACGCATCTTGCCTCTGGGCCAAAATACCTAAAATACCCTCACAGCGAAATCCAAAAGAAATATCAGTGAAAAGGTTGGGCTAAGTGATCTCTAAGGACACTTCTAGAGAAGAGTTCTATGACTTCATATGAGGTCAACAACATACAGAAAAATCCAAGCTAGTTCTCAAAAAAATTCTGTAAGTTTTGAGAATCTATTATTTGTGAAGTGATGAGTGAGAGAACTCAAATAAATAAATAAATAAAGGATACATTCCCTAGTCTCCACAACTTCAATATTCAATATAGATGACCTACATGCAAGAAAAGTTAAATACTATTTGAGGAGTCCATTCATTTAGTCATTCATTTATTCATGTTTTCTGGGGCTTTACTTAAGATAATGAAGTTCACAATTGCAAGGATCCACAATAGGGAGTGCAAAGGACACTTTGGTTCATGTAGGAAGAGTACCCAACCAACTCCCAAGTGGGAAAAAGGAATTGTCTTCTTGGAAAAAGTGTCCTTGCTGAAATTTGAAGACTCTGGGCATAACTCTGTGCGTGTGTCTGTGTGTGTGTGTGTGTGTAATGTATGCACTAGCATGCAGTTGAGCCATGATTAAATTGAATCAGAGCAGAACAATGATATGAGCAAGGAGAATCACACTTGTAAAGGTCCAGAAGTTAGAGTAAGAACACCTTCTTTTCAGAAAACTAATAATAGTGCAGTCTGTCTGGCTGGGGAACATTGGAATAGCAGTATAAAACCTTATAGTCACTTACAAGTCAGAAGCTAGCATGGAAAATACCAAGTGAAATGGCCAATGGTGTGAGGTAAATAAAATGTTATAACTTCAGAGGTTGATTACCATGTGTTACTTGGAAAGAGCTGCATCGACACATGTGGGGAGGCTCCAATGGTAAGGAATTTCTAGTAGATTTAATGGTGTGATCAAAGGCAATCAGAGAATGCATGAATTTTTCAGTGAACTGTAGGCAGGCCTCTTTGACTAAAGTCAGGGTATGAATAGAAATTCACTGGTCAAAATTTGACATCTCAAAATATACCTCCCTCTTATTGCTGAATAAAAAAAGAAGAATTTCAGTAGCTCCAAAAAGTCCCCCACTTGTGTGCGGGGAAGAATGGGAAATTGCACTAACTTAGAAAATGAGAGTGAACTGAATTCTACTCAGCACAAAACTGTGGCCACCGTATGCCCAGCTGCAGCCCACACTAGTAGTACCCTGGTTATAGCCTGTAGTACAAACTTTAACACTATTAAAACAGGTTTCCTTTGGACTTGAGAGTACCAAATTCTGCCAGCTGCTTATTTCTCAACAGCTAATCACACCATCAACCCTTCACACAGAATCTCTACCTCTTCAGTGCAGAAGTGGAGTCCCCAGGGCTGGGCTATTCCTTTTTGTTCCCTGTGTGTAGATGTGGTCAATAAACAGAAGTCATTCTGTCTTTGAAATATGGTTCTTTTTGTGAACACCCAAGTCAAGCCAACCCCCTATGCTAACTCGATTTGGGATCTAACATAGCAGAAGGAACCTAAGAAATATAAGTATGGAATATTTGTTAGGTTTAGAAACAGCTACAGAAGTCAGATTTTATAAATTAAGAAACCTTGTAAGGCAGCACAGTCTATATTTTCAGAACTTTGTAATTATATTCATATTATCAAGCTGGCTGAATTTGTTAGACTGGAAGGAGATCAGTGTTTTTGTGTGTGTGTGTGAAGTCTAGTATTTTAAAACTTTATTTTTTTTATTCGAAGATATGTGAAATATAAAATATTAACCATTATAAGTTTGGGAAATTATTTGAATAAATTACAGTGTATTTAGAATTTTCATTCAACTTCAGTATATAATTAAGGGCGTTGAAATATTGTTAATAACAATAATATCACACACCATATATTATTTTTCATTAATGTCTATTTGACGCAAATTAAAAACTAGGTATAATTCAAGGCTTTTTCTCTTATTCCAAACTTGTTTTCACTCAAACTTTAGGAGCTATGCAGTCAACTTCCTTCCTGATAATATACAAACCATTTTTTTAAATTAATTTTTATTGGAGTATAGTTGTTTTACAATGTTACTAGTTTTACTGTATAGGAAAATGAATCAGCCATACATATACATGTGTCTCCTCCCTCTTAGACTCCCTTCCCATTCAAGTAACCACAGTACACTAACTAGAGTTCACTGTGTTAAACAGTATGCTCTTGTTATTTATTTTACACATAATATCAATAGTGTATCTGTGTCAGTCCCAATCTCCCAGTTCCTCCCACTCCTCTTCCCCACTTGGTATCTGTATATTTGTTCTCTTCATCTCCATTTCTGCTTTGCAAATAAGATCATGTATACTATTTTTCTATTAATTTTCAAAAATGTTTATTTTCCCAGTTGTAAAATAAATGTGTTATAGGCAAATAAAAACATGAAGGAAACATAATTTGTAATCTCATCACCCACAAATAATTACTGTTTATAGTAATTATTGTTTGTTAGTTTCACTTTTAGTCTTATATCTAATATGTATATGTTTGTATTTAAAATTTGAGGTCATTATATATTCATGTTTTAACAACGTTTTGTATTAGTGTTTGAACATTATTTTGTATTTATTAGTGTTTGAACATTATTTGTTTGAACAAAATTGAAAACTATCAATTTTAGTAGCATCAGGCTATCAGTTTTTTCCATTAAAATTAATATTTACTAGATATATTTATTCACATCTATTGTTTAAGGTTCTGATTATTTTAATAAGATAGATATCTAGGTGAATTACTGAATCAAAATATATGAACCTTAAAGGTTATCTTATCTGCTATTATACAGAGTGAAGTAAGCCAGAAAGAAAAGCACCAATACAGTATACTAACGCATATATATGGAATTTAGAAAGATGGTAACAATAACCCTGTATACGAGACAGCAAAAGAGACACTGATGTATAGATCAGTCTTTTGGACTCTGTGGGAGAGGGAGAGGGTGGGATGATTTGGGAGAATGGCATTGAAACATGTATAATATCATGTATGAAACGAGTCACCAGTCCAGGTTCGATGCACGATACTGGATGCTTGGGGCTGGTGCACTGGGACGACCCAGAGGGATGGTACGGGGAGGGAGGAGGGAGGAGGGTTCAGGATGGGGAACACATGTATACCTGTGGCAGATTCTTTTTGATATATGGCAAAACCAATACAATATTGTAAGTTAAATAAAATAAAAATTAAAAAAAAAACAAACAATTTATTCTCAGGTGTATGAGCCTGCAATCCTCAATAGCACTGTGTATTTATTTTGGTTATAATGATGGTCAGAAAATGATCATCTGCTCAAACTTACATTGATATGATAATAGTGAGGTGGAACATTTTTCATACTTAAAAGTCGTTTGTATTGCTTCTATTAACTGTTCATATCATTTAGTATATCTGTCTCTTGGATGAACTGAATGGAATTTAGAATTTAAAACACTGAGCTGAAAAAATAATTTAAAAAATGATAACAGTAAATGCCACCTTTTAATTAAATGAATACTTAAAAATTAATCAAGTTTTAATTTGCTCTCAGTTAACTCAATGAGGATTTTAATTAACACAACAGTTTTTAACTTAGTTTGGTCTTTTTTTTTTTTTTTAAGCTTGGCTTTTACTTTTGAAATCCTAAACTGCATTTCTCACTGAAGATTTGTACATTGTTAGAGCTTTCTTTCACTTCACGCCCTTTGTTCCAGACTACCTCGCCCATGCCATACACTCAAGCCTATTACCTCGGAGCAGCAAAAAAAGATCTGAAAAAAAAATATTCATGAGTCAGAGGGAAAAAAAATCTTTAAAAATAGATTTTAAAGGTAGTGAGAGGGATTTATTTATACGGAAAGGGACCCTCTACTGTGTAGTCAGCCATTGCTAATAAAATCTTTCCAGAACAGAATATTAATCTTTTTAGCACAACTGAAATAAAGAAAAACTACCATGCAAGCAATTTGGTAAAAAGGTGTTTACTGTGCCCACCTAATATATTAACAGAGCAATACAAAAAGTTTTGGTAAGTTGAAGTAAATCTTGAGTCATTATCCTAAATCCTAGGTGTGTGTAAGCTGTAAGTGGAACCCTAGATTTCTGTGGAATTTTTCTCACTGACTTTGTTAAGGGTCTCTTTTAGTAATGAGGAAAGCAAATTATCCAGGTAAGAGGAATGGTGCAAGCTTACAAGGGAAAAAGGTCAAAGCTGAAAACTGAGACTTGACAACCAGAATGTCTGTAGACATTTAGAATATTATCCATTAGAGAAATGATGTGGGGTTCAAATGAAAGCAGGATTTTAGTGCTCACATCTGTCACCTTCTAGGCACCTAGAAATCACAACAAGGAAATTCTTTCAAAACAGTGAGGGTTTTGCATTTTCCTAGGGATCTGAAGAATAAAAATGCATTCTGTATTCCTTTCCCATAGATTTTTAGTTGTTACTTTTTTTGGCATCTTTTTACTGCTGCTGCTGCTAAGTCACTTCAGTCGTGTCTGACTCTGTGTGACCCCAGAGATGGCAGCCCACCAGGCTCCCCCGTCCCTGGGATTCTCCAGGCAAGAACACTGGAGTGGGTTGCCATTTCCTTCTCCAATGCATGAAAGTGAAAAATGAAAGGGAAGTCGCTCAGTCGTGTCCAACTCTTAGCAACCCCATGGACTGTAGCCTCAGGCTCTTG
>NW_011495014.1:6700186-6729387 GCF_000754665.1 Bison bison bison
TTGCCATTTCCTTCTCCAATGCATGAAAGTGAAAAATGAAAGGGAAGTCGCTCAGTCGTGTCCAACTCTTAGCAACCCCATGGACTGTAGCCTTCCAGGCTCCTCGATCCGTGGGATTTTTCAGGTATGAGTACTGGAGTGGGGTGCCATTGCCTTCTCCAATTATAAGTTTGATAGCTGCTAAAACAAGAATCCTAATCAGATTTAACAAACCCTCTCTGAAATGATTTATCTTGTCATAGCTATAGAGCAGACTAAATTGAAAAGCAAAATTAATCTGCTTCTATAAAGGTGAACTCTAGCCTATCATGTAGTCCGTGACAGTAATTAATGCTGCTTTAGCTTTCTTTCTGAGCTCAGCCCAAGAAGCTAGTAATAATTTAGGTATGTGAATGTGTTGAGTTTCATTCATTTCAACCACACAGGATGAGGAGAGATTGGCATGTTTACACACTTTCAACTTCTCCCAAGAAAATGAAGCTTCTGGTAGGCATTTCCTCTTTGCAATTCTCATTTCAGTTTCATGTAAAATTAGATACTTTTCTATTTCCTGATAGGAAAAAAAGAATTAATCAGGAACCTCTATGGCAGCTTATAAAAACATTGATAATAAATTGATGATATTTTAGGACTAACATGAAAAAAATACTACATATTTGAGGTTGTTTTCCCTTATGTACTACTATTTTTTAAGATAGATAGGTAAAAACAATATTTTTAGCTGTTCATCAACCCTCAGTTATGTTATACTGATCCTGAAACCCAGCTCTTAGTATAAAAAAATAGGGAGAGGGACTCCTTTCCTGCTTGACAGGTCAAGTTGATGTGATTTTCCTTTTTGCTGAAGCAACAATATCTCAAGTAATAGCTTGAAAAAAAGAGAGGATGCTATGAAGAATTTAGAGAAAGTAAAATTAAAAATTCATTAAGATTTGAGGTGAGGTAAAGGTGAAGAAGAGGAATGCTCCCAGAGTAACTGCCCTGCTTCTGTTTTAGACACTGGACAGCTAAAGGCACCTTTTGTAAGAATAGGAAGTACAGTAAGAGGAAGAAATTAGACACGAGAACGAATAGTTCAGCTTTGGATATATTGTTTAGAAAGCGTGTGTGGAAGAGGTAGTCTGTTATTCATGTGGGTGTCTGAGAGAGGTCTGGGTGACGAAATAGATCTGGGAAAGCTCAACACCTAAAAGGTCGTGAATCCATAGGATTGAGTGGGAACAGCACAGCAGAAAGGCCATGGTTTATAAATCAGTGCTTATTATCTCAATGAAAAATATATTTTCTAAAAATTTTGGGGCCAATGAACAATCCATTATTGAACCCAAAAGTGGGTTTTATAGAATGTCCATATCTTCTTCTTACTATCTTTCTTGTTCATCAATCATGAACAACATAAATTTATTAAATTCTTAAAGAGAGAAGGAGGCCAACAGGCATAATGTGGGAAAATATGTGCCTTCTTCTTGAATCAAATTTGAAAAAAAATGTCTAGTGTAAAACACAACTCTCTCTGGCTAAGTGTGTAAATTCTCATGTATGAGTGTGTTTGCCATTCCTCCATTTTCATGTCAATGAAAGAAGAATCAAAAACTCATTGAAATCTTATTTTAAGGTATATATATTTAACTGTTGGTATTATCCTACTATCTATGAGAAATATAAGCAGCACTGCATGTTTGTGTTATATATATTTTTAAACAATACTAAAATTATTAAGGAGTGATAAGTTAGTTTATCAACCCTGGCACTAAATTTTTAAATTCTAGCTGAAGACTAGACTAAAGGCACGGTTTAACCATAAAACACATAAAGAATAGGAAAAAAAGTAATCTGGAATAGAGATATTTTCTGAAAGCTCATAGCTTGTTTCTTAAATGGAAGTGTGTGAAAAAATATCTAGAACCTCTATAAATTCTGTTATTTTTCTTGAGGAGAATAAAAATAATATTCCTCAACCACTTCTGACACCTTTCATTAAATATTTAAAAATATATAATAAAAAGACATTCTTGGGCAGATGAATAATAAAAGTATGATATTTATATGGAAACAAAAGTCAGTCTTCCAGAAATACAACAAATCTGAGAACAAAATGAAAATTTGGGTGCATTGTCAGTGCTTCCATAGAGTATAGATTTTTTTGAAAACAATAAAGAGTAAAATAACCATGTTCTATTTTATTGTCATATTTTATCTTTTTGGAATCTATTTAAACTCTTTCTACTTGTAGGGTTTTAGCTCTCACTTGAGACACTCCTGTTGCAAGTTTCTTTCTGAGCCATATAATTTCTAATCAAATTATTGAACCTTGTTCACCCATTTGGAAGTAGAGAATAAAAGAAAATGAAATTGCGTGTTTTTTTTCAGAATATTGTAATAGATTCTTCCATGGGTTTCCTGCCGCACTGTCACGTCAGTCCCCTCGTCTGCAACGACCTTCATGTCCTGGTGGACACTTTCAGTTCTAGTTCCTTTCCTATTCAGATCCAGGAGCACTTAATTTTTCCATGTCTGGCTTATAATATTTGGAATATAGATTTCTTTACATTTACAACAGAAGTTTTCTCACTTCTTTTTCCTAAATTCTGCATTAATCTTCTTGTCGGTGAACATAAATTCATAAAATACTTCAAACTCTTCATTCTTGATAAAAGTTAAAGAGATCATGTCAAGGTTATTATGGAAAATAACATGCGATCTATTGTTTAACACATGTAAGGGAGAATACATACACCCAAACATTTGCAATATTTCATTTAACTTGATAAAATAAAGTTCAAAGCTTTACATTGACTAGCTATGACTGAGTGCATCCTTCATTGTACAGATAATTACATGAATTACTAACCTTCAAAGAAGACAAGTTAGAATAAACTTTGTCACTGATGGGCCAAATAAAAAGTTAAAAGAGATTAATTGTATGGTTTGTTAGAGAATGTGACATTTAAGTATAAATTGAAAAATGAATGGCAAGATCATTAAAGGTCACTTGTGCCCTTACTTAGATGTTTAGCCTGAAAAATGTTAAAAACACCAAAAAAAAAAAAAAAAGTATTTTTAATTGGGAAGTCAGAAAGAGGAAATGTACTCAAATGAGTGCTGATGAAACAAATTAGAGTTGAATGCCAAGAACCCAGGAGGGTGGACACACAGGCTCATCTTAAATGAAAGGCTCTCTGGTCAGCTGATATCGTTGTCCTTATATCTGTACACCACTGGCCACCAGGTCACAAATTTTCACTTGATCTTACTGAAAACACATACTCTTCTTCAACCAGCTGGTGGAGCAGAACTCCAACAAAGTAATATTCTCTCAAGCCTTTTGATATGAATAATATGAGTTACATTTTCTTTCTTTTTTTTTTCTTTTGGATATGTTCTCATTCAATCTTAGAGCAAAAAGGAACTTTAAAAACCATCTAGTTCAGACACAATAGCATCCATAGTATCATTTCCTTCTTTTTGTCCTCTCACAGGAGAGGTCACTGCTTCCTGTAACATTCTTTCCCATGAAACAGAATCCAATTCACAATTTGCAGCAGAGCACTTAAGGGCAGCCACTTTCTATCAATTGGTACTCCAGGTAAAAACCACCTGCTGTACCTAATCTAGTCCAAATTTCCATTTTACAGTGAAAGAAACAGAAATCCAAAACTCATTTGCAACTGGGTTGGAGAGTCAATCTATAATTTTGAAAGCAAATTGCTCTAAATAGGAAGTAAAACTTTAATCACCTTTGCTCAAATTCCTGAGTGAAACCATATGAGTAGAATTGTTTGATACAGAGTTAGCAATTTGAAAGACTCCTTTTATCATTTTACTGTACACAATAGAGCATTTAGGAGATTGTGACTGAAACTGATTCTTCTTATGTGGGCAAAATAAAGTTTTCCTAAATACTGGGCAACATGCTGCTTGTCTTGCAAATCAAGAGAACAGTAAATTTGGCAGAGGCAAAAATTTTCCACCCTCAAATTACCTGGTTTGTCCATGAAATAATATCCAAGTAGGGTACAATGGTTTATAAAGTGCTCTGAAGGAAAATGCACCCCTCCCCCCACCAAGGGTAATCACATTCCTATATCATTTTGGTCTCATTTAACTTAGAGAGACTTGTAGTTTTCTTCCTCTGAGGCTTATGATGGAAAATAAAGCAATCATGGGAATTTAAGAATAACACAGTGTAGAACCATCGCCCCTAAGCCCTTAACAAGTGATATTCTGCAGAGAGCAGTCCTGGATGCATTTAACATCTCTACATGTGATTGATTATGAGCTGGAGAGAGTAGTCATTAAATCTGCCAAGTACATCACATCATCAGGATGGGTGAGCACCTTGAAAGACAGGATTAGAATTAAAAATGACCTTGACAGTTTGAAAAATGATTACAAGCAAATGAAATTGAGTTCCCTAAAATCAACGGTGCAGCAACATACTTACAACACCCCAGACTGCACAAATCAAGTTTGAAGTGGATAGTTGAGCAGATGGTGGTTGTTACCTAGTGAGTTGTAAACTGTACTTTGGTTGACTTTGTTCTGCTGACCAAAAAGCACATGTACAATCAAATATTCGATGAAGTCTAGTATATGGTTTTATTCATGAACTAATGCAGATTAATCATTAAGCAGAGAGTGAAGAAGAACTAAGGAACCTCTTGATGAAAGTGAAACAGGAGAGTGAAAAAGCTGACCTAAAACTCAATATTCAAAAAATGAAGATCATGGCATCTGGTCCCATCACTTCATGGCAATTAAATAGGGAAAAAGTGGAAACAGTGACAGATTTTATCTTCTTGGGCTCAAAAATCACTGTGGACAGTGACTGTAGCCATGAAATTAAAAGATGCTCCTTGGAAGGAAAGCTATGACAAACCTAGACAGCGTATTAAAAAGCAGAAATATCACTTTGTCAACAAAGGTCCGTATAGTCAAAGTCATGTGACTTTTTTCCAGTAGTCATGTATGGATGTGAGAATTGGACCATAAAGAGAGCTGAGCACTGAAGAACTAATGCTTCTGAACTGTGGTGTTGGAGAAGATTCTTGAGAGTCCCCTGGACTACAAGATCAAATCAGTCAATCCTAAAGGAAATCAGTCCTGAATATTCATTGGAAGGAATGACGCTGAAGCTGAAACTCCAATACTTTGGCCTCCTGATGCAAAGAACTGACTCACTGGAAAAGGCCCTGATGCTGGTAGAGATTGAAGAAGGAGGAGAAGGGGATGACAAAGAATGAGATGGTTGGATGGCATCACCGACTCAATGGACATGAGTTTGAGAAACATCTGGGAGTTGGTGAGGGACAGGAAAGCCTGGCATGCTGCAGTCCATGGGGTCACAAAGAGTCAGACACGACTAAGCAACTGAACTGAACTGAACATCAGTAGGTTTTTCCAGTAGTCATGTATGGATGTGAGGGTTGGAGCATAAAGAAGACTGAGTGCCAAAGAACTGATGTTTTCGAATTGCGGTGCTAGAGAAAACTCTTGAGAGTTCCTTGACTGCAAGGAGATAAAATCAGTCAACCCTAAAGGAAATTAGGGTTGACTGAATATTCATTCAGTCATTGAATATTCATTGGAAGGACTGATGTTAAAGCTGAATATTCGTTGGAAGGACTGATGTTAAAGCTGAATATTCATTGGAAGGACTGATGTTAAAGCTCTGACACTTTGGCTACCTAATGTAAAGAGCCAACTCATTGGAAAAGACCCTATTGCTGGGTAAGATTGAGGACAGGAGGAGAAGCGGGTAACAGAGGATGAGATGCTTGGATGACATCAGCGACTCAATGGACAAGAGTTTGAGCAAACTCCAGAACAGTGAAAGAGAAGCCTGGGGCACTGTAGTCCATGGAGTGCAAATAGTCAAACATGACTTAGCAACTGAACAACAACATTCCCAATGTAATTTATGAGGTATATAAACCCTAGAAACCCTGGAAAAAAATCAGAGGCCTAGGACGAAAATAATTGCAAGGAACATAGAAAAAGTAAGGAAATGTTAACAAAAAGAATTTGGAAATATTGTGAGTGGAAGCTGTCCAAAGAGATGTGAGAAAATATGTTAAATAAGATCGTAAAGGATTTAGGCCATAAATAAAACGGTCTTGCATACTATAAACTCTGACCTGATTTTGAAATGTTCTTTCCTAGAGATGATATCAATACAGACTATTAATTTACAGCTTTGCCTGAATTCAACAGTGCAAAAAAAACCTAGGATTCTGTGATCTCGAAAGGGTATAATATTTATGTGGATTTTTACTTTCTCTCTCTGAAGAAATGCTAATTTGTAAGAATAGTTTGAGTTGCATAACTTTCATAATTAGTGATTACAGAATTATTACTCCAGCTATTGAAAAATTATAAAATTCTTTCACAACTTTCATAAAGTTTTTTACTCTTATTTTTTACTCTTATTTGATGTAGAACATCACAAAGAATATGTGACATTCCTTAGCAATGCTGATACCCCATCATATCTCTGGTATGTACTATAAGAAAAACTGGTGTAGAATCTTCTATATTATCTGCAAAACTTTAAACCTAAAAAAAGACTTTTAACCTAACCCCGTCAATCACTTCACTTGGCAAATATAATATAGTGACACTTTTAATAATGGTATATACATGAAGTGATAGCCATACAATTCTCTTCTGTGTGCAGTGACATTTTTTAATTGGCCAAATAACTCAGTAAAGGAATGTTTAAGTTTGTTTAAATGTAAATAAAATATATAGCTGTATTTTTTTAATATCATGATTTTTAAATACTGTATTTCTTAAATATCTGCTCCTGCTGTTTAGTTGCTAAGTCTTGTCTGACACTTTGCAACCCCTGGACTGTAGCTTTCCAGGTCCTGTGTGCAGTTTCCCAGGCAAGAATACTGAAGTGGATTGCTGTTTCCTTTTCCAGGGGATCTTCCAAACCCAGGGATGGAACCTGAGTCTCCTGCTTGGCAGGTGGATTCTTTACTACTGAGCCACCTGGGAAGCCTTCTAAAATACCTATAGGGATTTTTATTTATTTATTTTTTTTTGCCGCATATACACTGGATTCTAGCAGTTCAAAAGACTATTTATGTATTTGAATATCTGTAGATTGTATTAGCATTTAATATCCTTCAGGTGATTCTTTGTATAATTATAGGGATTTTCCTCACTGTGTCCTTAACTTGCTGTAAAATGTCACTTTTTTGTAAGATTTCATCTCTTTTGTTGCATCCTTAGCTTATAAACAAAGAAAAGCTCTATGGTAACTTCCACATTAACTTCATAGAAGGAATCACCCAAATTCCTGTTTAGCACACAGCTGGATTCTGAATAATTTAACTTGTGTATACAGTGTTGGTTTCAGTAGCTTCCTTACCATGGGAGAAATATTGATATCTGCAGCACTGGCTGTTTCCTTGACATGAGAGTAAGAAGAAAGAAGGAGTAAGAGAACAATGAATACGGGTACAGGGTGGACAAAGAGGCAGGGGATTGCTTGGAAATACTAGGATTTAGGAGTCAAAATGATCTCTGGGAAATAGTACCTGAAAAGAATTCTAACTTAGATTTCATCACAATTTACATATCCAATTCAAGGAATATTTGACAGTATCCTATTTCCAATAATAAGAAAAAATAGATTTCCTAAAATGTTAATTTGGTTGGGCTACATTCTCATTCCCTTGCCCTCATCTCAGTGTTCACCCTCAGTAAGAAACCTTGCTCGGGCTGAGAAGGAATGGAATATGAGAGAGAGAGATTGACAGAGATTGAACATGTCTGAAGCAACTGCACGAAGCCAGTAGTTCCAAGAGGACTATTCACTGCTTATTAGATAACATCTCTGTGAGTTAAACTATAATCTTCTTCTGAAAGACAGTGATAGGGTTGTGCCCACTCCTTCCTCCAATTCTCAAGGCCTTCACAGATTACAAGTCCAATTTGGAATACAATAAAGTAGATGAATGCTATACAACCAGAGAAAACTGCAGCAGATTGAGAGAAAATCAGGTTCCAAAAGGTCATGGAAGACAGAAATTCCTGCTCAGTGTGACTCTACTAAGGCCATAGTCCTTTCCTCATTCTTCATACGTAGGGTTAGCCAATCAAGTGCAAGACAGGAAACTTAACACTAGACAGTTACACAATAATTGAATGAACGTGCACAATATCTGAGTTTGTCCTTGGGTATTTTGAGGTATATTGAGTCAATAAACATATACATTGGTATGTATTGAAGTTAATTTGATTCAACTATCTCTCCTTAGTTATGAGATTGAATCTTTGAGAAACAAACAAACAAACAAAAGCAGGCTTATTTTCATTTAGGAATGAGAACTCTGCAAACTGAAAAACATCAAATAGGAATATGGCCCTATTGTTGTGATTAGTTATCAGGACTGAAGATTTGCCCAGAAATCAGGAAAAAAGGTGGAAAATCATATTATCACAGATGAGAAGTGACAATTCTTATACCTGCCCAACCAACTCAAACTTAAACAAAGAACAGTATTAAAGATGATATTTCAGAATTACATAGGATGCCTTTTCTGGAAACAAAAAATTGCTACCAGTGTTAAATTGGGCCACATTTTTTCTAAGTTTTCAGGTTTTACTAGGCTAGACTAAGGTTGACTACATTACTGTAGGCATTTAGAAATGTTCAATGCATTGGAGAAGGAAATGGCAACCCACTCCAGTACCTGGAGAATCCCAGGGACGGGGGAGCCTGGTGGGCTGCCATCTGTGGGGTTGCACAGAGTCGGACACGACTGAAGCGACACAGCAGCAGCAGCAGCAACATCCCTACTCTCTCCACCATACAGAATACCTGTCAATTCTGTCTGCCTATATTATTATCTCTATTATACTAAGACGAAAAGCAAAGTTATTTGGTTATATCAAAACAAATTTTTAAATATAATTCCCATTACTTATGCCAAGGGTCAGAAAATCAAGGTCCTTGGGCCAAATTCAGTCTGCAGCCTATTGTTTTATATGGCCCTAGAAATATGAATGATTTTTACATTTTCAAGGGATTATTTTTTTAAAACATTATGCAGTGACAGATTTTATGTCACCCACAAAAACTAAAATATTTGCTCTGCAGCCTTTTACCTGGCTATTAATAATATAGTGCCTTTAAAATCAACTTAAGTGGTTGATTATTAGTAAATTCCATGATTTGAATAAAAATGGAATGTTTAAACCTAGAAAATAGAAATGGAATACAGATACTCATTTAATGTACAAAATGCTATATAATATGCTTCTGATGTAATTATGATTTGATCATTCAATATGACATAATGAATTCATTAATGTAATGTCAAAAACACATCAGTATTTGAATATCCAGAAGAAATAAGCTTTTCTGTTTGTAAATGTGTCTGGCTCAACAAAAGAAAAAAATTTATAAGACAAACTTTTGCCAGTAAAGTCAAGAAATAGAAGCCACAAAATAAAATACATGTATGTGTGTAAATATATGTGAATATCATCATAATTACAGATATACAAATAAAGTAGTATTACATTGTCCAATAAATAAATAAAGGTCACTGCAGGGAAAGATTGTAAGCATTAGCTGCAGTCAATTTTTGCAGCTTTCATCTGTAAAAATTCATCTGTTGAGCCAGATCTTGATACTTTTTCTTGTTAAATATCTAAGCTTGCCCCTTGTCCCTAGCTAAGAATCCAGTTTTCCCAAAACACATTAGATTTTTGTGGAAAGACCAGCCACAGAGAAAACCTGATAAAATGAGAATGCTCACTGTTTTTCCATTTTCCCCGACACTTGCCAGGGGACTATATTTACTAGGCTGGACTCTCCGGTACTTAATGATGTCCTCCCTGCCTCTGATGGCTTTCACCTCTTTCCTTGCCAATGCACTTACAAACGCATCAGCCTCCTTGCCTCAATATAACTCTGGTGCTGATTGCAGATTGTGGGTGAAACCTCTGTCTATCAGGAGACTAGGAATAGATCAGGACACTCAGCACAACTCTGAATTAAGTAACCTTTCAGCTGTGAGAGACTTGAATCACCCCACCAACTTCACACACTATTCTTAACTGTTTCTTTGTCAGTATTTTTGTTAAAGGGAAAAAGATTAGGATGCTTCCTCCCTTTCTCTGTCTGTCTCTCTGTCAATCTAGTAGAAAGAAAAATTGAACATGGACTATAAAGTCTATAGATTCTGCATGAGATGTTCCCTATTACCTCAACATTCACAAATCTTCATCCAGTTTCTCAGAAAGTGTATTAACTGTTGTATGTAACCAGCTGCCTTAGAACACTGAACCAAGGAGTGTAATCTATAAAAGGAAGAGAAAACAGTGCTAACAGGAATAACAGGTGTGTTGATTCTTATTTGAGGAAAAAGAAATTGTTAACAGTGAGGGTTTAGATTTCAAAAATGAAAATAAAAATTCTCTACTTCTGATAAGAAAAAGCAAAGTCCCAACCATAATTTAAGTGTCAAAGATGGAAAAATAGTCTATAGACTTTATGTAACAAATACCTACAGTTACCCATTTTTAACATAGACAAACTATGAGACCTAAGTTCCTTGATGACATATTGAGAGTTAGTTGTCCAGCCAATTTTGAGAGCTAACCTATGACTTATTTAATTGGTTAGCTCTTCACAACTGTGAAGACTGGCTATTTCTTTTCATACCATATGTGGTTTCTATCTTGCTTTTTATATCTCCCACAAAATATCTGTAGTTGTTTAATTCTGGAGAAAAATCACTTTTGTAAAGGTGGGATTCTGAAATAAGCAGAATGACTAGAGGTTATATATGTTTTAAAATAAATAATTATCGAGCTCTTGTTATATACTTATAATATGGCTGGACACAGATATATAGACTGCAGAGACATATGTGAAAGAGTTTCCTTGCCCTGGGGTAATTACATTCCAGTGTGAGATACAGACAATAAATAATACTAAAAGAAATGCATAATTTCAGATAATGTGATATGGATAATAAATTGAATGATATACAAAGAAAATAACCATTGGGGGAGGTGCTTTGGTTGTTCAAGAAGATTGTCCTGAGAAGGTGAAAGTCTTAACAGAGCGTTGAAGGTAGAGATGGAACTAGCTATTGAAGAGCTGAGGAAATGTATTTGAAGGAGAGGGACCAGCAAATATCCATGGGTGGAAATTGAGGTTGGACATGTTCCAGGAACAGAAAATTGATTGTGCTTGAAATAGTGAGTAGGGATGAACATAATTAAGATGAGGACAGATGGTAGACAAGGGCCAGATCCTGGTCCTTTGGGGCTGGGATTAGGAGTTTGAATTTTATTCTTGGTTTATTGGGAAACCATTGGAGTGCTTTAAAGACATACTTTAACTTAAATATTTTAAAAATTATTCCGGCAAAGGTTCTAGAAAAGTAGGTCAGATGAAGGAAGAGTAGAAATGAGGCTATACAGTCATCTAGGCTACATAGGTAGTCACTAGAGTGACGATAGTTGAAATGGAGATTGGTAAGTGGATTTAGCATGTATTTTGGAAATATAACCTAAAGACTTGCAGCTGATAGATTGAACAGAGACCTTTGTGCTGGTAATTTGGATGACAGGAAAAGAATGGACTCCAGTGTTTGCCATGAGCATGAGGAAGGCTAGAGAACATAGCCTTGCACTTCTGTCCCTTTGCTATTTTCCTGGACCTAAGTCCCCTTCTTTGTCATCTTCCAATCCACTTCCAATTAGGCATTGATTCATTTAGATCCACATAACCCTAGTCTCTTTCCTATGTTAGAGCTAACGTAAATCTCAAAGTCGTCTTCTGATTTTGTTTCCCATTGCGGTTTTTACAATATTTGCACTCTTTCCTCACCCCAGCTGTTGCATTTACCAGAATTTCAGGAGGTGCAGCTGTCCTCCCGCACAGATGCATCAGAATAAATGCCTAGCACAGGATGTCTTCTTTCCTGCCAGGCTGTGGTTGGGAACTTTCAAAGTTGCTTTGATTTTCCTGGGACAGACTATCTTCAGGTGTACTTCTACACCTATAAAATACTCTAAAAGTCCATTTTCTCCAATTGCATTGGTGTTCTATACTTGAATGTCTCCTTTCCCTCCTATGCTCTCCTATTCCATCCAGACTACATATTTAGTGCCCATCTTGGATTTTATCATTTAACTAACATCTTTTGCATTGAATAGCTAGTCTAGCTTTTCATATTACATGTGTGTTTTTCTTTTTTATTTTGCATTTTTCCTTTATTCATTCCTCAATGCATCAGTTCTTATCTGCACATACAAATACTTTAACAACATACTGCATGTTTAATGGATTATGAGTGTCCATGAATATACCACAGTAAATAATAGAGTTGATAGCAGTAATGACAATTTATAAATCATCTTTGTAGTTATCTTTTCTATCAAAATCCATTCAAGTATGAAATCTGAAAGTTTCTTCTCATGTTAAATCCATGTTTGTTTGATTTTTTGCAATTGAAGGATAATTGCTTTACTGGTCAAATGGCCATCATTTAAAAAAACCTACAAACAATAAATGCTGGAGAGGATGTGGAGAAAAGGTAACTTTCTTGCACTGTTGGTGGGAATGTAAATTGGTACAGCCACTATGGAGAAAATATATGAAGATTCCTTTAAAAAACTAGGAATAGAACTAGTTTCAAAACCATCAAATCCATGGTTTTGAAACTTACTTTATCATTGGAATTGTTTCTCAGACAGAATCCTGTGTGGGGCCCCAACTCCCAATATGAGAAGGAAACAAGAGGAGAGCTGCTCTGAGGGAAGAGGAAGATGAGCCATGCTCTCAGTCTCCTCTGTGTGCCCTGTGATTATGCTTGAGACATTTATACACAGGAAAATTCACACGCAACAAAATGCAGTTTGATACCTCAGTGCTAAAAGAAAATTACTCTAGATCTATTTCTTTAAAATGTCAAATTTGGAAACTTCCCTACGTGTTATATTTGTGTGAGTAAAATTCAGTAATCCTGACGATGCATATCACACAAGCACACACACACATACACACACACGCTCCCCTCTGAATCCTAAGATCATGCTGTTAATACTAAGAAGATTACATTCTCTCAGTAAACATCTAAAAGACCCACCTTCTTCAGAAGTGGAGTTTTGTTCTATAAATAATGAGGCCATCCTTCTGAACTATCCCCAGGTTCTCCTGATTCATGTAGTGTAGGGTCTCCATTGAGGGTTGTTTAGCCTAGAAAGTTCTAGGGCACTATGGCAACTTTGCCACTCTCCACCTAGAATGCTGCTAGTTGTTATGTCTACATCAGCCTGGTGAGGTAAACAGGAATGAAATCTTTAGTACAGGGTCAAATGTGAAGAACTTTGCTCATATTTATGGAGAAAGATCAACTCTCCATATTATCTACTCATGAAAATGTGACTGGGGTGAGGCAGGGTGTCAAAAAAACCACATGACGTATCATCTGGTTAGGCAAGCTTTACTTCTTGACTTTATCAGTGCAGGTTTGGGATTATACCTGCCACTGATCACATGGAGGGAGAGGCAAGAGGACAAACAGGTTAACTGACAATTCATCATCATTCTTGGCCAACTGAATCTAGAATGTTCCAAATAAATCATGAATTAAGACAATCAACTTTGACTTCAACAAGAAGTTCATAATTTTATTACACAATCGCAATTTGACAGACACCTAACTTTTGTATTAGGAGAGGTGTATGGAAAAGACCATAGAGATAGTAACATACTAATCATAGTAGCATATTAATTATTCAGTTAATGTAACAAATTCATAAATATTTAGATCTCCTTTACATTATATATGATAATGAAACCACCAGGATCTATATCAAACAAATAACTTACTGGGTAAAGTTATCAAGAAAATAGATTATCTTTGGTTTCAGGAAGATGACTATGTTTAGATTTGTGCTGGTTCTCAATTATTTCCTAACTTTTCCTCCAAGTATCATAATTGGGTAATATTCAGAAGTGAGAAGGTGAGGAACTGAGTTGCATTAACCAGTGCTTCTTTTCATGTGATACCTTTGGGACAGTGCTTTCCTTGTCTACACTCCATGGTCTTTTACCAGCTCATTCCAAGCAAGAACAGTAGGAGGAAGAACGGATGGTCGGCCAATGGCATCTGTGTTGCTGTTCGATATTATGACTGGCTCCCTTGTCCTGGCAGCAAGTACAGATGTAAAGATGCTTCCTGGAAAATGTTCTTTCGGTTTAGTCAGCAGAACTTCTGTGTATCTCTGCTGTGCTGCCCTGTATTGTTATGTACACTGACCCATCATGTGTTCTTAGGGGATAAAAAAAACAAAGACATAGCTAAATAAATTTGGCATCTCATGGATACAAAGGCAAGGCAAATGAAAGGTAATATATACTGTGGAAAGAAGCAAGTATTTGAACAGTCCAAAGTTATTACCAGTCTGCTGCTACTGCTAAGTCACTTCAGTCGTGTCCGACTCTGTGCAACTCCATAGACGGCAGCCAACCAGGCTCCCCCGTCCCTGGGATTCTCCAGGGAAGAACACTGGAGTGGGTTGCCATTTCCTTCTCCAATGCATGAAAGTGAAAAGTGAAGGTGAAGTCACTCAGTCGTGTCCGACTCTTAGCGACCCCATGGACTGCAGCCTACCAGGCCCCTCCGTCCATGGGATTTTCCAGGCAAGAGTACTGGAGTGGGGTGCCATTGCCGTCTCCTATTACTAGTCACTACAGTGCAAAAAGAGATACTTTTTGCTATTTATCAGCACACATGCTAATGTCTTCTCTGAACAAAGTTAGAAAAAGGAAACTGTATAAACCAAAATAGAATCATAAGAACACAGACAGTATATAGATGACACAGCAAATATGTGATAACTAAAAATAAAAGTTTCTGCTGCTTCTGCTACTTTAAATTTTTTAAAATATCTAAATGCTATAAAGACAAAGGCTCCACAATAAAGTTGATTCTGTATTTATTCTGGCACCACAAGCTTGTGATAGATGAGAGAAGTTATTGTGAGTGCATGTCATACAGAATGCAGGAGGTGAACACACATTTTAAACAAAAATGTATTACAATGTATTCTAAAAGTTCTTCTTGGGTCTAAAATCTCAATGACAGTTTCCCAGAAAAGAGTCTGTACTTTAAGATATCTTCCAACTGAAAAACAAATGTAGTCGAAATGTTTGATGAAGCTTATACAAGTTTTCCTAATGGTACTGGCAGATCACTCATAAATATGAAGTAAATAGCATAATAAAGAAGCAGAAAATTAAATACATAAATTACAAGCGAAAAAAACTACAACCACACAATGACAGGATTCATGTACATGAATTCATTTAACACCAACCAAAAGCTTTGCTTACAAGTAACATTTAAGCAGTAAAATTTGAGATGAAAGGACATAAAGTTATTCTTTTCATGGGGAAGAAAAATGTCTGTTTAATGTATAAATCAAGTTTTAAATTGGACATGCAGTCTTGACTAAATATCCTCATCATAATGAAGGGAATAGGTTCAAATAGGTATAGTATAGATGACTTGGCAAATAAAGTTGATACAAATGTTTATTATTTTCATCTTAAAATTTTAATGTGATTTTATGACATGGTGAAAATTATTTGTACTAAGAAATCCATATCATTCTATTTCTAATTTCAAATTAACTTGCAACTCATATTGATTTCAAAACCCAACTTTCTGTCTTTAGGAGGGAAATGAAAACAGAAGATATCATTATCAATATATCTGTTATTTGCTTCATCAATTATTTAAGCATTTCAAACCATATCTAATGCAGTAACTTAAAGGAAAAATCATTTATTTGCTCATAATTCTTCAATTTGAGCTCAGCTCACATGGGCAGTTTTTTAGTTGGACTTGTCTGGCATTCTTCACAGGGCTGCAGTCATCAGGTAGATTGACTGGTGGTGGCATGCCTAACGTGGCTTTAGATCTGAGGCCTCTGCTGAGATGGCTAGAATGGCTGAGGGGGCAGGGTCTCTCTTTCCATCTGGTTCCTCTTCCACACTTCTGCAGAGCATAGTACTCTCAAAGTTCCAAAAGGATAAAACAGAAGATATAGGGCCTTTTGACATCTCATCTCAAATTGCACAGAGTCACCTGCAGCGCACTCTTGGTGATCAAAGCAAGTTGCAGGGCCAGCCCAGATTCAAGGGTTCGGGGAGGGGGTGAGATAGGAAAGAGACTCCACCCTTTGGTGAGCAGAACATCACTTTGAAATAAGGACAGGAGGAATTTAGGGTCATATTTTATACTCTATCACAATCATCAAATTTAAAAAAGGAATAGTACTTGGGTATATTAATAGTAACCCAAACATGAATACATAGGAAGAAAATCCTGCAAGTTTGAATTTTTGCTTAAATAAAATAATTTTATTGTGTAAAAGTTTATTTCATGTTCTGATAAACTGTTATAAATATTCTGATTTCTGGAAAAACCTTTCTATGGCGTTATGAACTCCAACACCTGTTACATTATGCAATACATACAATTCCTTCTGTTTAAAGACATCTAGATAAGATTTGCCAACATGATCAATTCCAACACAATTCTAACCTGCTTAATATTAATCTAACAGTGTTCCTGAAAATCCTTGCTCTAAGTTTGGATCAATAACATTCGGCACCGAAAATTGTACATTATTTAGTCTTTTATCCAGTTCTTTTTTTGTAAAGGTTTATCCAGTTGTGTCCATTTATACTTGATAAAGACTATTATCCAGTCATATAGTAGAGGACATTTTAGAAGTTATTTAGAAATTATTCATCCTCAAAAATTAATTTAAATTTGATTATCTCCCCAAATCTGAATTATTAGAATAAAAATCTCATTATGATTAGATTCTTCCAAAGTTGGGGAAAGTGGATTTTCAGATGTTTTTAAAGGTTTTATATGCTTCATTTTGTTATATTTTATTAAACAGAGATAATTACTCAACTGTTGCTGTATGAGAAGAAATTTGCTATTCATGGGTCTGGAGTGAGACTGTAAGAAATGTAGTAAATATTAAACAAATCTTGATCAAAAGAGTTTTCAATCTACTGATGAGAAGATATGAGCACAAAAATAGTACAAAGATGTTCAAAAAGTATAAATCAAGAAATATAAAGTCTTTAAAATTATGCAGGCTTTAAAGTTAGATGGGGAAACAATGGAAACAATGACAGACTTTATTTTTTTGAACTCCAAAATTACTGCAGATGGTGACTGCAGCCATGAAATTAAAAGATGCTTGTTCTTTGGAAAAAAAGTTATGACCAACCTAGGCAGCATATCAAAAAGCAGAGACATTACTTTGCCAACAAAAGTCCATCTAGTCAAAGCTAAGGTTTTTCCAGTAGTCATGTATGGATGTGAAAGTTGGACTATAAAGAAAGCTGAGCACCAAAGAATTGATGCTTTTGAACTGTGGTGTTGGAGAAGACTCTTGAGAGTCCCTTGGACTGCAAGGAGATCCAACCAGTCAATCCTAAAGAAATCAGTCCTGAATATTCATTGGAAAAATTGATGCTGAAGCTGAAGCTCCAATATTTTGGCCACCTGATGCAAAGAACTGACTCATTGGAAAAGACCCTGATGCTAGGAAAGATTGAAGGCAGGAGGAGGAGAGAACTATAGAGGATGAGATGGTTGGATGGCATCACCAACTTGATGGACATGAGTTTGAGCAATCTCCAGGAGTTGGTGATGGACAGGGAAGCCTGGCATGCTACAGTCCATGGGATCACAAAGAGTCAGACATGACTGAGCAACTGAACTGAACTGAACTGAAAGTTATTTATTTATGTTTCCAAACTGGTCACTTTTAAATCCCCCAGTTGAGAAGAATGAATTTAAAGGACAAGGAAAAAGCCCACTCCCAGCAGTGAAATCAGTGTCTGGAGCACTACAGCACGGGCTAGCCTAGTCTTTGCTGGTGCCTAGAAGTGTGGTGGTTGATAAATATTCTCTCAGATTCTCACATGTCTTTTTACACAAAGGACTTTTGTTGGCATCCATAATCTCAGTAAATCCTACAGCATTCAGTGATACAGGTAGAACCCTTGTTTAACAGATGAAGCAATTGGAGATGAATTAGGGAAAGTAACTTGCCCAGAGCTAAATGAAAAATTAAAACAAGACAGAATTACGGCAAAATGTAGGCCATGTACTCATTCCATTGCTTTCATTTTTCTATATGGAGCAAATTAGCAGCATGATCAGTGGGTAAAAGCTTAATTTTTCAAAAACATCTATTAGTTCACAAGCACTGCAAAATGCAATGGCTCTGAAATAACACACTATGTGACCATAAAATCTGGATTCCTCAGCTGTAATAGTTTCCCCATGAGGTCATGTGTGTAAAGACAAAAGGATAAGTTCTAGTGTAAATGGACACAACTGGATAAACCTTTACATTAAAAAAAAATGGATAAAAGATTAAATAATGCACAATTTTCAGTGCCAAACGTTATTGATCCAAACTTAGAGCAAGGATTTTCAGGAACACTGTTAGATTAATATTAAGCAGGTTAGAATTGTGTTGGAATTGATTATGTTGGCAAATCTTATCTAGATGTCTTTAAACAGAAGGAATTGTAGTTTCTCAGACATCTCTATCCCTTCCGATTGTCTTTCAGTCACTCAGTTGTGTCTGACTCTCTGCGACCCCATGGACTGCAGCACACCAGGCTTCCCCGTCCATCACCAACTCCTGGAGCTTGCTCAAACTCATGTCCATTGAGTTGGTGATGCCTTCCAACCATCTTATCCTCTGTTGCCCCCTTCTCCTCCTGCTCTCCATCTTTCCCAGCATCAGACTCTTTTCAAATGAGTTAGCTTTTTGCATCAGGTGGCCATAGTATTGGAGCTTCAGCTTCAGCATCAGTCCTTCTAATGTATATTCAGGGTTAATTTCTTTTGGGATTCATTTCCTTTAGGATTAACAGGTTTTATCTGCTTTCAGTCCAAGGGACTCTCAAGAGTCTCCTCTAGCACCAGTTGGAAAACATCAGTTCCTTGGCACTTGGCCTTCTTTATGGTCCAACTCTCACATTTATACATGACTACTGGAAAATCCATAGCTTTGACCAAAGTGATGTCTCTGCTTTGTAATATGCTGTCTAGGTTTGTCATTACTTTTCTTCCAAGGAGGAAGTGTCTTTTAATTTTGTGGCTGCAGTCACCATCCACAGTGATTTTGGATCCCAGGAAAACAGTCACTTTTTCCATTGTCTCTCCATCTATTTGCATGAACTAATAGGAGTGGATGCCCTGATCTTAATTTTTTGAATGTTGAGTTTTAAGCCTACCATAGCTTTAGAATTAGGCCACAAGACCAACTATCACCATTTTATAACAAGATCCTTTTGGTTATTTCAAGAGCTGAATCACTTTTGGTGTATCTGAGATTCTCTTGTCTCTGAATTTAATTAGACATTGGTTCATTTCTCACTCTAGGATCTAAGTCTCTTGGAAGTTCAAGGACATATTCTTGAGGGTAAGCAGATACTCTACAAAGATTATTTTGACCATATTGACATTGCTAATATAAAAACAATGGAAATTGACTTGATACATATATGATGGTTCCATCCTATGAAAACCAAACAATTTCGCATTGTGCTGTGTGAAGGAAGGTTTTACAAAATATAAAGTAGATTATCACATAGCTTAGTAGAGGACAATAGACATGTTTCCACAATTCTAGATGCAATAAGTTCTAAAAGGCAAAGAAGGTAATATAAATTCTTTTGATTGATTTGTTACCAAACTTGACCTGTACAAACAAGGCCACTTGTAATTTTCATTCGTTTATATCTTTTACTGTGAATATATATGTAGTCATGTATTATTATTATGCAGAGATTCATATGCCTCATTATCGAGTACTGTCTCTTTCTAAAATCTGGAAGACTGATCTAAAATAGATCTTGCCAAGTGGTCTCAAAGGATGGGTTATGCACTCATATGAGTGTGATACTGCAAAGGAATCTGCATCAGCTTGACAGTGTGCTATTCTCTATTTTCAGTGACAGCTTTATTGAGACATTAGTGTCCTATTCTCAGTGCTGGTGTTTTTCAGCAAAGCAACACCAACGGTCGTATTTAATTACTGGTGCTCCTTTTCATTGTGTGTTTTTTTTTAATATTTATTTACTTGACTGCATCGGGTCTTAGTTGTGGCATGAGGGCCCTTTGCTGTGGGTACAGGCTTCTCTCTAGTTGAGGTGCTCAGGTTCAGCAGTTATTGAGGGTTTCGTTGCCACACAGCATGTGAGATCTTAGTTCTTGGACCAGAGAGCAGACTTGTGTCCCCTGCATTGCAAGGCAGATTCTTAACCACCGGGAAGTCCCTTTGATGTTTCTTTGACTTGTTTGTGTTAAACTCAAAAATGCATTTTGGTTGCAAATGTGGTAAGAATTGTGGACATTTGAAATTTATCCTGAATTTTATATCTTTATATATTTCTGTAATGTTTTAATGAAAGTGTTTTAGGTCAATACTGAAAGGTTCACTAGATTTTTTTCTTTGCTTGTTTAAAAATAAGCATATTAATCATAGTTGAGAAACTTTGTTTGACAATATACTTATTAACTAGAACAAGGATAACAAGGTAGTAGTTTGGAGTTATTTTCAACATTTTAAACCTTTATATACTGACAGAATTACTCTGGGGGAAGTGTAGCTATGGCCTAAAGTGTAACTGTGATATTTTGCTATGTATCAGGGAAAACAATTTTTACTGCTTGTAACATGATCATGAAAGTATATCTACACTTTATATACAATCTGATTTACTGTTGAAAAATCTCAGTCTCTGTACTATAGGATATCTATATCTTCTCTTTGCAGCAAACAAATATCCAGCCTACCTGTGCTGCTAAACATCTGGTCACCTATCTGAAGCATCTTTAGATTCTGGGAAATGAAAAGTTCTCTAAATATATAGTAACTAATTACAAACAATGTACAGCTATTAGTCAATCAGTCTTGTTTAAATAGTTGGGATGCTTTAAAACTTCAAAGATAAAGCAAGTTGTTCTGTGATTACCCAGAGAGGTGGAATGGGGTGGGAGGGCGATTCAAGAGAAAGGGGACGTATGTATGCCTATGACTGATTCATGTTGATGTATGGCAGAAAAAAAGAACATTGTAAAGCAATTATCCCCCAATTAAAAATAAATAAATTTTAAAAATACAACCAGGGATGTAATTTTGAAATTTAGTACTTACTGCAGAATTTATCTTCATTGTCTATGCCAAAAATAGATGATAAATATCTCACTCTTACTAAGCAGCTAAAATGTAACATTTAAAATGCTCCTCCCTGTGGGAAGATTTATAAGCAAGCAATTATAGCAACCTCATGTTGAGTTGTTGCCAGTTTTATTTTCTAGATACAGGTGTCATCTAATATCTAAGGCAATGATGGTATAGCAATTTCTTTGGTCCCTTTGATCTGAGAAAGAAAATGAGATTTTGAAAGGCTTCTTAGATTGTTCATGATCACACAGCTAATTAGTGTCAGAGTCAAGTCCCCTCACTTTTGAGTCCAAATGTTTGAAGTTTTGTTATCATTTGAAATGCTGTGCTCTAAATCTAAGAAAGAAGTGAACTTATCTGCCCCAAAGCTTAAGATCAGTTGTCCTCAAATGACAAAGCAGTAGTTGAGGCCAGGAACAAAGAGCCTGACTCAGCCAGACCCCCTTTCAGCAGGGCTGGCTTCGAAGCTGAGTCACTGAAAATTAGATTGCAGGGAAAAGGGACTGTGCGTGCCTTCCTGGCCTTATGCTACAAGTGAAAAGACAGGAAACCTCAACCAAACCATTAAATAGAAGAGTTTTTCTAAGCAGGATTTCACCAATCTTAACATTTTATCCTTACTAATTGTCACTAAAGGGTAAGTAAGGATTGTGCTAAAGTATCATCAAACCATGTAAGAGAGTTTAGGGTAACGGTTCTCAGGTTTATCATTTTAAATTTTTATAAAGGTTTCCAGAAGACCTTCTGCAGTCCAAAGAAAGAATGGCAAATTGTTTAGGGCAGCAAATCTCAGCCTAGCATCCTCCCAAACCAGTCATTTAGGCAGCCAGCCATGTGCGAGGCCAAATGGTGTCTCATGTCCTATCCTGGCTGAGATCTTCCTAACCTTTTAGAACCACCTTTCTCATAAATCTCAAATTGCATTGCAAAGGGCAGTATTGTGCAGTCATGCTCATCCAGCCTTATATGAAAGGTCCTTCAGTTTATCCAGCTGTTTTGCTTTGCAAGCTGGCTTGGATATCTCTCTGGTCCTTTAATCAGATGCTGCACTTACCATCTTCAAATGAGAAGCCTGTGGGAAATGAATACGATTCCAATACTGCAGTCTATTCTTAAACAATGAGTATCTCACCTCATCATTGCTTTTTTATTTTTCAAGTCAGGTGGATTCCTTTGCCATAAAAATGGTTTGAGCATCTTTCTGGGTTATTGCAGTTTTCTTAATTATAAATTAAACCAAATTCCAATCAGTTAAAATATATGACATTACATTGTGGTTTTACTCCTGGCATTCAGTGTCATATTTTTTCCCAATAATTGTAAATGTTACTCAATAAAATCAATATTAATTTTCCATCAGTCTACTGATCCAATAATACCATTATGTAGAACAAAGTTTGCATCTTGGGAAAAAAATCTGAATTTAAATATACTTTAAAAAAAAAAAAACTAAAATAATCACAGCAAAACAAATGGTTATTTTCCATGTCCTGAAGGACAAGCAGGGGATATGACCTGCAATGACTCTTCTTATAACAAAGTAGAGAGACTGTCACCTCTGAAAGAATGTGAACCAAATACCTTGGTAATGGATATAAAAAAACAGTGATTCTTTTTTTGTTAAGCTGTTATAGAAGTGATTGTTGTGTTAGTCATTTATATATTCCGTGCAGTTCTGAAAATAGCTATCCATTGTTCTTTAATATATTAAAGTCTCTTCTATTGCTTATGGATACAAAAGTGCAACTAGAAAAGTAAGCTCTGAGCCTACCGTACTTGACTGAAATTTGAAAAAAGAACAGGCTTTATAGTTTGAGTTTATTTGGTCTATTGACTTGAATCTATCATACATAAGGACACAACTTTATTATCTAAAATCAAACTGAAAGTTCTGCTTTTAAAATTCAGGGATTTACCAAATTCACTTAACTGAAGCCTCCTATCATTACGCATCCTAATCACTCCACATTCTTCAAAACTTGGGAAAACCAGGTTGCTGTCTATCTTTTTTTCTCTCTGAGCTTTAGTTATAGTAAACAATAACAATGACCACTTCATGATTCTCATTGTGTGTAGCTAATATAAGAAATTACATGCTTTTGAAAAATCTCTGTTAGTTTTACTCTGTCCATTCTCTGTAAGAATATCACACAGGCTTCTTGGCACTCTGAGACCATTTCTATACAGGAATCTTAAAGTCTTCTCCTACATCCTTCTCAATATCCACAGGATACTCTGCTTCAGGCTATAGTCTTTGCTTTCTGCCCCAAATCAAGGTCTCTTCTCCTTCTCCCTGGTGCTTTTGTGCTAAAAGAGATTCATCTCTGATGGTGGGATGGTTGGACCATTTTTCCTAGCATGTACTCGTTTTCTCACCCAGGTCATGCACTGATCTTCCAAATACCGGGTATTCTGGGCACCTCCTTTATACAGCAACACTTGAAAGCTCTTAGAATTAAAGATAAATAAAACTGAAGTGAGTTAAATTGACATGAGTGCAATGGAATGGATTGGATTACAATGGAAGGGACTGGAATGGGATAACTTGGTGCTAAACTCTGCCTCTTTGTAGCCTCCCATATTTGTACTCTTATGATGCTAAGATTCACTTCTTGGGTTCATAGTTCCTTATTTTAACTTTTAAAAAAATCACTGTTATGAAATATTATATCTTCCTGAAGGATGTAAACCAGGTCTTATTCATTCCTTATAGCCATTTGGTAACTGTTTGTTTGAAAACACAACTTATACCGTTTCTAAGTGACGGATATGGGCACTATACCATAAATAATGTAAACACATTAGCACTGCCAGAGAACAGGAGTTCAATTGCAGCCTAGAAAGACCTTCCTGGCTTTGAGCTGTGGTGTCGATAACAAGCCAGGAAAGTTCACAGAGTTGCATTATCTGAATACTTTCTAGAGAACAGTCTAGAGTTCATGTAATTGAGGTCAAGTCCACTTTGAATGAAGGAGAACTACCACATGAAGTGGCAGCAGCTACTCATGAGGGTATGATCTTTTTTTCTTCATCCAGAAAAGGCAAAGTTTACTTTTCCGTAATTACTCATTTAAAAATCATTTCCAATGAGGTGGATGAAACTGGAGCCTATTATACAGAGTGAAGTAAGCCAGAAGGAAAAACATAAATACAGTATACTAACGCATATATATGGAATTTAGAAAGATGGTAACAATAACCCGGTGTACAAGACAGCAAAAGAGACACTGATGTATAGAACAGTCTTATGGACTCTGTGGGAGAGGGAGAGGGTGGGAAGATTTGGGAGAGTGACATTGAAACATGTAGAATATCATGTAAGAAATGAGTTGCCAGTCCAGGTTCGATGCACGATACTGGATGCTTGGGGCTGGTGCACTGGGACGACCCAGAGGGATGGTGTGGGGAGGGAGGAGGGAGGAGGATTCAGGATGGGGAACACATGTATACCTGTGGTGGATTCATTTCGATATTTGGCAAAACTAATACAATTATGTAAAGTTTAAAAATAAAATAAAATTTAAAAAAAAGAAAAAAAAATCATTTCCAGAATATTTCACATGTAAGAAATCGTTGTCTTTTTGTACACTTTTTCCCAGTTCCATTTGCTAACCTTTCTGGAGAAAAAGTGTTTTCTATCAATGATTAAATATTCTATCCCATATGCATCTGCTGTGAGTAAGGTTCCTCATGAAACGACCACCTCTAGTGTCATATAGACATTCAGGAAGGCTGTGCACTGTTCAGATACACACATCATGTGAGGAGTGAGCTCAGCAGGAGCAGTTTATCTGTTAACATCCCCAGACTTGTTCCCCAGCTGTTTCATTTCACCAGGGGTGAGAAACCTGGCAGACTGCCTGCAGGTATTGATAAGTCAAACATGAGGGAGCTCAAAGTGTCTCAAGATGCTCGCTGAAACCACGTCTTCACATTGACATAGCAGAGGAACAGGAGAATATTCTCTCCTTGGAAATGTGATTGCACTTGTTTTTCCATAAACTTCCATCAGCCAAAAAATATTGCATCTCCCTCTACAGGAAGTTAAGTTGAATAAAGCCACCCTTGAGCTGATGCTGCCCAGGAAGGGGTAAAGAGGAGCTCAAACCCACAGAGGCCCACATGACCAGTTGTATACAATCCTGGTTCTTGGTGGGTAATGAGCTTCCTACTCAGGAGCAGTGACAGCCTCCTTTTGTCCCATTCCCCCTCAGTCAGTACAGATGAGAAGTGCTTTTGCTCTCTGCTCAAATAGTTTATGTCACTCTTAAGGATTCACACAGCCCCCATAAGCCTCATAAATGACCCAGAAAAAAGTAAGTCTGACATATGTTTTTCTCAGTGCTGTGGCTGGAATTTCACCAAACATAGAATTATTTTATTATCTAATCAACCCAAGTGTAGGTATTTCAGTAGACAGGCATATATAATGTAAAATTGATACCTTGCTAGGTAAAAAGAATCTCATAAACCTGAATGCAAACTTAATTTTTGTTCTTAATAAAACCTCAAATATAATTTGGTAGGACTGTCTTCATAGGAACTCTATTTGTTTTCTCAAATGATAGCAAAGAATGCTTATTAAAAGAAGTAGGTCTCACCTCCATATCCAGGAATTACTTTTCTTTTTTCCGTACGTAAGTAGATATATTCCAATCCTCAGTTCCTATATCATAAGTGAGATGGCATGATCTCTCTGGGTGCAACCTTCAGAGACAGTCCACGGAAAATCCCTGATGTGAGGAAATTACTACAGTTTCTTCCTTCAGAGTCATCTAAGCTTCAGTCTTTTCTTCCGGAGGTCCCAGGTGCAGTGCCCTACCTTGTCAGGCATACGTGGACACTGAATGGACCTTCAGACACTAGCAAGACTCCAAATGTGGGGATCAGAAGTCCTGGTTGAGTCCCTAACTGGTTTGTCATTTATTAGGCATGTCATTAACCTCTGTGAATTGGGAATGATAATACCTAATTTACAGGGCTATAATGAGGAATGACGATACATGTGTGGAACACACTTGAAAGCATAAAGAACAAAATAAATATGAATAATTAAACACCTTGTAATAATTTATATTGAATGCCTGACTCAATAGATACTGGTTTGCCAAATAAAGTTATTGTTCATAAAATGTTACTTTCATCCCTCCCCCTTTGCTGTTGTCTAAGTATGGTTTTTCCAGTGGTCATGTATGGATGTGAGAGCTGGACTGTGAAGAAAGCTGAGCGCTGAAGAATTGATGCTTTTGAACTGTGGTGTTGGAGAAGACTCTTGAGAGTCCCTTGGACTGCAAGGAGATCCAACCACTCCATTCTGAAGGAGATTAGTCCTGGGTGTTCTTTGGAAGGAATGATGCTAAAGCTGAAAGTCCAGTACTTTGGCCACCTCATGCGAAGAGTTGACCCATTGGAAAAGACTTTGATGCTGGGAGGGGTTGGGGGCAGGAGGAAAAGCGGACGACAGAGGATGAGATGGCTGGATGGCATCACCGACTCGATGGACGTTGAGTTTGAGTGAACTCCGGGAGTTGGTGATGGACAGGGAGGCCTGGCATACTGCGATTCATGGGGTTGCAAAGAGTCGGACACGACTGAGTGACTGACCTGAACTGAACTGAACTGAAGATAGTGTTGAAAGACCTGCTGTTTTCTAGAAATCACACAGACACAAGTGTATAAAAACACGCGCACACACACACACACACACCAGATTTGCAAGGTCAGTATTTTCTCATGACATTCCATCATGACATTCATTACCTTTTATTTGTAATTGCTTATTTATTGCCTTCTTGGCTTCCCAGGTGGCTCAGTGGGTAAAGAATCTGCCTGCATTACATGAGATGCAAGACTCAAGATGCAAGGTTTAATCCCTCGGTTGGGGAGATCCCTTGGAGGAAGAAATAGCAACCCACCCCAGTAATTTTACCTGGAGAATTCCATGGAAAGAGGGGCCTGGTGAGCCTGTCTTGGGGTTGCAAAGAGTTGGACACAACTGAGTAGCCATGCCTAACCACTTACTTGCCTTGAAGCTCGATGGGGACCAGGAGTATACTTATTTTTCTCATCTTTGTCAAGACCTGGCATTTTGAAGGCACTCACTGAATAAGAAAATCAATAAATGAATGAACACACACATACACACACACACACACACACACACACACACACATCACCCCAAAGCCCTCTCCCACTTCTTTGATTCATGATATTCTTCTATCCAGAAACAAATTATTTCACTCCAAATTACAGACAATGAATATTCCCAGGGCAAGGTTGCTTAATAACCAAATTTCCTCCTACTAAAATATAAACAATTAAAAACAGATGCCCATGAGAATTAGTTCTGATAGGGAAATATCATAAGGAAAAAAGGACTAAAAGAGAGAAAAAATGCAGACTGATCCCTGGGCAAGAGTAAACACATGCTCACCTTCTTGACAATTTTGCTCAGATATACCCCATCTTTTTAAAAATGTCTCTGCCTTTTTTCTGGTCAGTTCCCAATCTTGATTTCACTCAGTGCTTATAGAGGATCTGACTCAGCACCAAATAAATCAGTGAAAATGACTGGGAAAGAGAATATCCAATGAGTGTCATGCTTTAGAGATGCTACAGAAACACTTCTGTGGAAAATGTCCCAAGTCACTAGGGCACATTTGACCTGTGTCTGTATTGCAGCATCAGGACTTATCTCAATATTCCCTGGAATCAAAGGGTACAATCCTAGTGGAAGAATCATAGATTTTGGAATTAGGCATATTGGAATCATATCTTAGCTCAGCCACTTAGGAGCTCTGAATGTGGATCACCTTGGGCAGGTGACTTAACCTTGTTATACTCTATTTCTACAATTATAAAATGAAAATAGCAATGCCTCCTTGGAAAGAATCTGATGCTGCTAATATAAATATGTGAAGTGTTTTTTTTTTTTAATTCATTTAGTCAGGAGCTTGCAGGAAATTTTAGAAAAGACAGTCTTTTAAATAAAATCATACTACCATAGTAAGGATTAAGCAAGTCTACTCTACTCCAGGAAGAATAATTAAATTAAGGTCCTTTATGTAAGAAGGCTCTTCCCTGGTGGCTCAGATGCAAAACGTCTGCCTACAATGCGGGAGACCTGGGTTCGATCCCTGGGTCAGGAAGATCCCCTGGAGAAGGAAATGGCAACCCACTCCAGTATTCTTGCCTGGAGAATCCCATGGACGGAGGAGCCTGGTGGGCTATAGTCCATGGGGTCAAAGAGTCGGACATGACTGAGCGACTTCATTTTAACTTTCTATGTAAGAAGAGTTGACTCATTGGAAAAGACTCTGATGCTGGGAGGGACTGGGGGCAGGAGGAAAAGGGGACGACAGAGGATGAGATGGCTGGATGGCATCACTGACTCGATGGACATGAGTTTGAGTGAACTCTGGGAGTTGGTGATAGACAGGGAGGCCTGGCGTGCTGTGATTCATGGGGTCGCAAAGAGTCAGACACGACTGAGCGACTGAACTGAACTAAACTGATGTAAGAATATTCTGCAGTTTATAAAATTCTCTCCCTAGAAATCTTCCTCACCTAAGTTCATTGAAATCTGTGACGAAAAGAACAGGTTATATTCCCTCTATTTTACAGAAATGACTGATATTAGGTTAAGTGCCTTGGCTAAAGTTTCAGGAAAAGTCATACAAATGGCCAAGCTAGGTCAAGAGTCCAAGGTCAAAGTTCAAGGCTTTTGACCTAAGGCCCACCAGTTTTGTTTTTTCCCCATAATAAGCCACCTTCCAGAGAAGTTTCCAGAATAGCAAACTTTGAAATCTCTCGGTTTCTCAGTATACGACCGATCCTGCTTTCCTCCTTGTCTGTGATTTTAAAGATATTAATATAATTTGATGTGGCATTAAGTGAGGGAGAGGGAGGGCAGAAATTGCAGG
>NW_011495014.1:6729487-6741196 GCF_000754665.1 Bison bison bison
AGAAATTGCAGGAAGAGATTACAGTATACTGTTCGGGTAGAAAGAGACTGTTCTTTCCAGTTCTAATTTTTTCACCTCTCATCTATAGTTTACAATACTTCTTTGGTCATTCTCATAGTCTCTGCTAGCTCTAAAAATCTATGATACACTGCTTTTTTTCTTTATACCCTTTTGCCAAAAGGGAAAGTGAAGTCTTAGTCACTCAGTTATGTCAGACTCTTTGCAATGCCACAGACTGTAGTCAACCAGATTCCTCTGTCTGTGGGATTTTCCAGGCAAGAATACTGGAGCGGGTTGCCATTTCCTCCTCCAGCAAATCTTCCTGACCCAAGGATTGAACTGGGATCTCCTGCAATGCAGGCAGATTATTTATTACTGAGCCACCTGGGATTCCCTCTTGCCAAAATGGGAGAAAAATACAAATATTTTGTGGCTATGATGGACTTTTGAGGGGAAGTGAAATGAGGTACATTGTTGAGGAAAAAAAACAAAAAAGAGATGGGGAAAAGTTAAGACCATATACAAAAGAGTGGCTGATTTTAATAATTGTCCCAGGTTTTCTTGTTTTCTGCTTTTATGGAAGAGTTCAATAAGGAATGGGTTCCATTTCAAGTTCCCTAGCTTCCAAAATCTTCATATGTTAGAGTTGAAAGACATTTCATCTTCTTCCCTCTATCCTCAAGCTCCTAATTTTAAAGAATGAAAAAAAGAAAGCCAGAGAGGTTACCTAACTGAAGCAAAGATGCAGAGAAGTTAAAGGAGTGGCAATTTTTCTTGTGTTTTGCCTCAAGAACTCATTCTTACCCTCAAATAGTGTTAGAGTAAAAAAGTTAACAAACCAATGGTTAGTAAAATCACAGGGAAAATTCCATGAGAAAAATTTGAATTCTTCACATCACTTACGAAGAAGAAGAAGAAGGAAAAAAAAAAAAAAAACAGTTACTTGGTGTGCAGCCATGATCTCTCTTTATGCAAAGAATGAATGTTGCTATTAGAAAAATGCACTTTTGCCAAATTCACAGCTCTTTCAAAACTGATGGGTTCAATTTTAAATCCAACCCAAATTATGTGGTTCTCAAAATTGTTTATGCATAGCAAAACCCCATTTCCTGCAAGTGAGTCAGCTGTCTGTACATCATTCATAATGCTTCAAGCACTGCAGAAATAATTGTTTGATTTAAATTAATTTTACAGTTCTATGGCTAACTGAGAAAGTAAAATATCTTCATGAGCTAGTTTTGGATTTTTTTTAACTAAAGTAGTGATTTGGTGAAAGATTGCTTTTTTTTTAGTTATTTCTCCCATTTCAAATCACCTAAACATAATCTTCTTAGTTTCAAAGTAAATATTATACTCCTAGTGCAGTGCTCAGTTGCTCCGTTATATCTGAGTCTTTGCAACCCCATAGACTGTAGCCCACCAGGCTCCTCTGTCCATGAGATTTCCCAGGCAAGAATTCAGAAGTGGGTTGCTATTTCCTCCTGCAGGGGATCTTCCCAACCCAAGGCTCAAACCCACATCTCTTGCGTCTCCTGCATTGGCACACAGATTCTTTACCACTGCACCTACTCCTGGTAAATTCACAAATAAATGCTGCTGCTGCTGCTGCTGCTAAGTTGCTTCAATCGTGTCTGACTCTGTGCGACCCCATAGACTGCATCCTACCAGGCTCCTCTGCCCATGAGATTTTCCAGGCAAGAGTACTGGAGTGGGCCCCCATTGCCTTCTCCCAAAATGCTATTGTTTAAAGAAAAGACATAAAAAATATTTGGAGAGGCCATTGGGATGTAGCCAGGCAGTGTAGTCACATATAAAAGAATGAGGCAGACAATAGTGGCCAGACCTGAAGCTCTATATATTCCCTGGGAGTGTCACCCCACTGTATCAGATGCCATGTCTGGTTCTGGGAGAAGCACCATAATAGATGTAAATATGCAGGAAATATGGCTGGAAGGAGGCTGGTTATCTTGGATGTCACTTGGCATGAGGGGATCTAACCAAAGTTAAGACGGTGACTGGACAGGCAGTAAAGCACAGTGTCAAGAACTCCAGGTAGGCAGGTGAGTAGTTAGTCTTGGGCAAATCTGTCTACAAGCAGCAGAGCCCCAGAAAGTAGATAGAAGCAGAAGTCCCCAGTGGGGGACTATCCTAGAAGAGTAGAGACCAAAGCAAGTTACAAAGGCTGGGATTCAGACATGAAAGCATGAGTAGGCTAAGTGTGGAAAGGGACACAGGGTTGGAGAATACGGCAGAAGGCCAGGTACTCTACTTGATCTCCAAGTCAGGAACAAACCAGCAGCAGATGTGATTTGATCCTGTGTCCCTGAATAGAAGGCTTTACAGCTCTAAACCTCCCATGCCCGGGTCAGATTCCCAGCTCTGGATCCTGGGCTAAACCTGCCTGCCTCCTGACTTAGCTAGAGATGAAGGCACTGAGGCTGTCCTGAGGCCACACCTGGAAGGAGCACTACAACTTTATCACAATAAGTATAAAATCGGGGGAGTGGAATTCTCACATGCCCAGTGCTTCACTGGCATCTGATATTCTACACCAAGTTTTGCTCATGTGACATTTACTCTTGCCATCTACCCAAGCCTTTAGTATTCTAGCTAAAAACTATTCCATCATGACAAGAAACAACCGTTAAAGGTCTACTTTTCTAAAACCAGCCTAATAATACTATACAGAGGAAAAAACATGGAACTGAGTCTGTAAGGAGTAGGTTTTCTGGAGCTGCTGGAGCTGTCTGTGGTGTCACAGCCACCAGCCAGCTTTGATTTTGTCAGAGTGACAAAAACAGGGTGAGCTCACAGGTTCCTTTCAGCTCCAGCTTTCTATATTTTCATTCCAAAACTCAAAAGGTTAAACACTACTAAAGGATCTGGGGCTTTCTCTTCTAGACAGTTCATATGGCATTCGTAACATTGAATGCTCAAATGAAAAACACAAAGAGGACTTTGTCCTCAGTTGCTTCAGAAAGTCATTACAATTTATTAAGTAAATAGCCTAGATTTCAAGTGCATTTATATAACTGTATTAAGAGACCATAATAAAGGAATATTACATTTCTATTGAGCCAACTCTCTAACAGGTATATGATTGAGTTTTTGTTCCTTTTTCTTTAAAGAGAAGAAATTAAGGCTAAAAAAAACTGTGCTAAAGTTAAAAAGAGACCATTAAAACCCTGCAATAATGAGCTGAGACAAGCTCTTCTGTCAAATTGAACAATGGCTAATGAAAACTCAGAACATACTGCCCAAGCTCTCTCAATCAGTAATATTTGCACTGTATAAAACATTCAAAGTTATCCTATAGTGTATATAGTTTGTAGTACCCAATAAAAGATTTAAGTATCCATGCCAAAGTGATGCAAGATACACCTGTGCTTTGTAGACTCCTTCAATCGATAGTCAGTGAATTATGTGATTGAAGACAGTTAAATACCAAAATTTAAGACAAATTTCAAATTCATAAAAAGTTACCCAATTTAGAATAAGAGGTTTGATGATAATTTAAACAAATGACAAATTGTTATTCACAAATATGCTTATTCTGCCCTTTTTATAACATATTCATACTTTATATAGCAACTCATTCTCCCAGTCATATTTTTCCTGGTGAACATATGCAGGAATGTACTTGCATACATATTAAACTATGATACAAATCTGTGTGTGTGTGTGTGTGTATGTGTGTGTATGTGTGTGTGTACGTGCTCAATCACTCAGTCGTGTCCAGCTCTTTGTGACCCCTTGGACTGTAGTTCATAAGGCTCCTCTGTCCATGAAACTTTCTAGGCAAGGCTACTGGAATGAATAGCCATTCCCTTCTCCAGCAGATCTTCCTGATTATGGGACTGAACCTGGGTGTCTGCATCTCTTGCATTGGTAGGCAGATCCTTCACCGCTGCACTATCTGGGAAACCAAATCTCTCTTTAACTTTTCCTTAAAAGTTGAAACAAAAACTTCTTGGTAATTAACTATATAGTAAAATATCTGTAAAATAGTTAAGTGACCTTTATTAAACATGATAACATGTTGAGTAATTCTTCCAAACCAAAGTCTGAAATAATTTTTCTTTTTTAACTTAGATTTATACAATGTTGACACAAAATGAAAGGTAATAAACATACTTGTACCTATCCAGTTGGGTGAACAAAATAATATTCTCTAGAGATATGTTAAATTAATAAACATTTTATAACAATTCTGTGAACATGTAATTAATACATAAAATTTGTCTAAATTCCCAAGCAAAGTAACTTATTAGCTTTCTGTTTACTAAGGTTGTTCACCTTGAATCTCTACACCTGATTTTTACTTATATTTTAATTGTTATTTATAGTACCCTTGTTAAATGGAAACTTTAATTCATTTTTAATTTATTTCTTCAGGAAATATTTATCTCTTTTTCAGACATTGGAAGCTAGATAAGGCCACAATGACAGGAATGAGCTAGTAACTTTACCCTTAAGGTCTCTCACCCAATCATGGCTTGATTTCAGAATTCCTCCTTCTCATATTAAAAAATGTCCCTTTTGACTTTTCTATACCATTTAAGATATTTAATTTATATAGTTTTTACAATATTTATAATATTTTTGAAGATATTAGTTTCAGAAATCATCTGCAAGCATTTAGGCTATGTTTGTGTGTCATGACAATTATTTCCAGAACCTAAAGTTACGGTTTCTTTTAAGACTGCAGTTGTGTTTATGTCATATGTGCAATGTCTGTGAAAAGCTGTAAAGATACTATAAGAAGCCAAAATGTTTTTTTTTAAGATAAGTATGACATATGATGTTTGAGGTCTGTTTACATTTGATTGTATTTAATTTTCATAAAATGCCTAAAAATCTTACATTCTTCTCATTGCCTCTGGCTAGACTTCTTTCCTTTACCTATTTCTTATATACCTTTAGATTTTTTTTTCTTTTTATACTATCTAATAGCTTTCAGTTCATTCTTCAAAATATAGATACCTAAGACTCTGAGTCTGCTCACCAATGCAGCTCAACGATAAATTCTGAACAAAGAAAAAAATTCTTATTGAGATGTCACTAAACTTTGTTTCATTATAATGCTGCAATTATTTAATCAACCAGAAATAGAAAATTATACAAAGTATTTAACTTAATACCTTAAAGACCTTAAAAGAAATGACAATGTTTCATATGCATCTGTATTGTACAAATCATTCTTTTCACTCTTAAAATTTGAAAATTATTTATGAAGATCTTACTGCCTGTCAGGTTCTGTTCTAGCCAGTGAAAAGAACAGTAAAAATTCTTACACTATAAAGCTTACATTCTAGAGAAAAGAGGTTAACAATAAACAAAAATAAAATTTGAGTGTGTAACTTACAGCATTTTTTACCATAATCATTCAGATGCTTCCTGTGAACCACGTTTCTTTTCAGCTAGAGGTGAGGGGGTGGGCAGAGGAGGGAAGAAGTCTGAAAAAAAATTTGCTCTCATGGAGGGTACAGACAGTTAACATGTATGATAGTGACAACACCTATTATTCTCCAATTTACTCAATTCCAGCTTCCAATATTATATGTAATAGGTGGTGCCTACCTTGAGCTTCCCTGGTGGCTCAGATGGTAAAGAATCTGTCTACTATGCAGGAGACCCAGGTTCGATCCCTGAGTCGGGAGGATCTCCTGGAGAAGGGAATGGCTACTCACTCCAGTTTTCTTGCAGGGAGAATTTTGTGAACAGAGGAGCCTGGTGGTCTACAGTCCACGGGGTCGCAAAGAGTCAGACACAATTGCGCAACTAACACTTTCACTTCACTTTTACTTTGCACTTAACCTCACTTAATGGCTTTTGGTCTGCATTACTCAGAAAGAAAGAAAGGAAGGAGGGTTAAAAGGAGTTGTCTTATCTGTCCAGAACCCATTGTAAACTCCAATTTTATTAGAAAAGGATTTGACTTCAGAGTGTAAAGAGTTATTTTGGAGTATTGAACATAGCTAAACTGATAATTTTATAATTATCATCTTCTTCCTAAAGAATGGTCATATTTTTCAGTTATCTTGTTTTCTTGTGGTATGTGTTGAGTTCATACAATAAACAGATAGAGTAATAGTTCTGTCTTTGTTCAGTGAAAAATTACACTACTGACATGTCCTGGGTAGACTGTATCTTTTGAATGCCTGGATTACCCTATCTCCCTTCAACTGAGAAAATTCTGCTCATCTTTTAAGTCTAGGCTCCCCAAAAGTTATTTGAACAATAAAGGCACTTCCCAACACTTAACCACCCAGGTAGAATTGTTCCACTTTTCCTTTGGGTATGGCTCTAATTCACTCAGAGCTGCTGAAATGAAAATGTTACTCTTTGGTGCTTACAGTTTGATCTCTTCCTGACCCTCAACTTTGCTCACCAGAATGAAAATCCTTCAATGGCAATTGCTGTCTTGTCTTTGCAGCTTCAAGCAAAAAGTGCCTGGTCTTTATTAAGTACTTAATACATGTTTCCTGCTTAAATGTATAATAAGCTAATGAATAAATGTTTACATAAGGTGGCAAAATGACAGTCTCTTATTTTTCCTTCCTGTACTTAACAATTATATTTTCCAAGACAACCCGTTCAATTTAGGCAGGTCGTTTTTGCCCACAGGCTAGGCCATAGGGGACTGTCTGAGGAAGCCTCATTCTCATCTTATTATAAATAAATGAGCTGACAATACCTACGAAGCTTTTATAAAGCACCTGAAAAGTTTCAAAATATTATACTATCCCTAAATAAAATTGGATTAGGACAAAGTGACCATGTTTTATACAAAAATAGATTTAGAAAATATAATAAATCCAGATAGGTGTTCTGACTGTGAGGCTGGTGAACAACTTGAAATATGGTGGAAAGGGAAAATGCAGAGTTACAGACAACAGATGCCTCTTTTCAGGAGGAAAAGGCTGATGCTGGTGGACTCCACAGAAGGCAGTGACCTCTTAGGTTAATGTCTTTCAAAGACATTCTGTTCTCCACTGTGAGCATTAATAGGGCAGGGCATGGTTCCCAGATAGATGAAAGTGACTTGTAATATCTTAAAGCAATAAATAATAAGCTAATATTCATTAATTATTTAGTGTACTAAGCACTTTATAGCCATTATTGTTTTTAATCCCTACAAAACCCTTTATTTTCCTTGTATTTTATAGATGAGGAAACAGAAAAGATCCAGTAATTTATGCAAGGTCAAACACCTCAGAATAAAGAAAGGAGTTAAATCTAAGGTGTCAGCACATTCTTACCCACTCTTCTGCTTCCAAACTTGAAAATATCAAGAAAACTCTTCAGATGATGAAATTTTTTAAATATAATTTCACATTCCTTGTAGTGGTCTTGGAAGACCAAGGACTGACTTTAGATTTGCAGTGTCATAGTATGGCTTAGAATCACGGGAAGAAGTCTCCACTCTACCACGTCAGGGTAACTGAACCACCATTCAGCAGGTGACTGCTTAAAGGGACATGTTAAGATCCTTCATATGGCAGCATAATTCTGCCATTTCTCCTTCCCATCTTACTTTACCATTCAGTAAATATTGTCATCCTTTGGTATTTCTTATCAAGATATTTTGTATGCTACTAATATATGTAAAACAAATTCTATCCCGGTGGAGGAATATACTAAACAATTAAAATCTATTTAAATTGCTTATGTTGTCCAGCTCATGTAATGGAGGTGTTCCTAGGGCTAGTTATTTATTTTTTTCCTAGTGATTTGTTTGTACATGTTACTTTAATGAGTGATGATCAGGAAAGACATATATCCTATGTTACTCTGGTCTGAGCATCATGTAAAAAAGACCAAATGCAAAAAAAAAAAAAAATTCCAGACCAAAAACAACTGAAGGATGCTGAAAATTATTGCTCATTCCTACAGGCAGTATTCTGTTACGGGTGGCAGGCGTTATGCCAGTCTAACAGAAGGACATATTGAGGCCCCTACTTTTTGGTATGAAATATTAATAGTGAGGGCATGGTTCCAAGCTGAGTACATAAAAACAAATTACTTTGTAGGTTCAGGGGATATGCTATAGTTAATCTGTCGCTGAGCTGAATTAGCCTTCAGAAATAAAAATTGCTCCCAGTAACATGTTTAACCTAAGGCTCAACTTATTTTAACCAGGTGGGGCTTTGGGGAGACTGTTGAAAGCTATTATAAATTTTCTGAACTCATCAAATATGGAATAAGAAATTCAGTACAGAAGACAATGTATTGATCCAAGGATGCTAAAAATAGAGTGGGGACCTAGCTCTTAATGACCCTCAGAAGTAAAATCATGTAGTAATTTTACAGATGCTAAAATATTATGTTGTACTTCCTTAATCCTAAACCAATAATCCTTCTCATCCTTAATGTTACAAAGAATTAGTGATCAAGGTCACTTATAAAATATTCTGTTATATCTAATAAGGGAAAATAACCTGTATAAATATTTCTTTAAATTTACCACAAAGGGTCTTCCCAAGGTTTTTCAAGAAAGAAAAGCAGAACAGATCAATTGTATAAGCAATTTTAAGGATTGGTGAATTCTCTTTCACCTCTCTGGACCTCAGTTTAAGATTTCAAGTGTGCATGGCCTGTTTCACATTGGCAGAGCTAAAAAAAATTCACTGAGAATTTACAAATATAACAATTCTCTTTCAAGATCTGCACTAATGCTTTTAACTGGGACTCAGCCTCTGTGAAATTTTTGCCCTGTTCCTTAATCTGGGTCATGCCATTTAAACTCTCTGGGTCGTATCTATAAATCAGGTAGAAAAAAATGCAAGTTCTAGCCATGGTACATAGAGATTCTGGAAAAGAAGTTTAAAAAAAAAGAAAAGATAAAAATGGAGGTATAAAAACAGGATCAAAGAAGTATCATATGTTAGTAATAATTGTTTTAAAATAGATTGTACATGGAGAGGAGGATGTAAAAGAAAATGCAATTTATAAATTTTAAGCTATGAAAGAAAGTAATTTTGAACTTTAATTGTTTATTGCTATTAACAAATGAAAACTCTATTCTAGATAAATTGTTAAACCTCTGATAATAATAGCTGTTAGTTTTTTTGGAAAATATATTATTAAATAATTCCACAATAAATCATTGTTGTAAACACTAGGCACAAGAGAATGTCAAGGGGAAAAGAAAGAACTAGGAATTAATTCTTTCTTAACTTGAGAGATTTTAGATATGGACACTGATGTCTATAACCATAAGGAGACAATGCCATGAAGTCTTAATATCTAAAAGAATCTCATTTGTTGAACTCTAATTATATGTTTTCATCTAACAGCATGCAGGTTGGTTTTTCTATTTTGCACTTCATGAACTTTTAACTGAGTTTTTAACTTCTTTTTTTACAGAATAGTAGGTAAGCAGCCATATCTGGGAAATTCAAGGACACAGCACAGGAAGTTGTTGAATCTTTGTGAAGACATTTTTTTATCTAATAGATTTATGCCATTTCATCCTAGCTTTACTACTAGCTAGAAAAAGCATAATCACCTTATGTGCTAAGCCATGCAAATAAAACCATCACTGAAAAGTGTGTGTATAAATGTCCATATTGTGTTAATCAATAAATAATATAATATGAGATGGTGTAATTAAAATGTAAATGCCTGCATGCCTTAGAACTTTTATCGGTGGTTTCTTACTAAATAATATTTATGTGTTTAGCACTTTCCTATAAGTCATGATATGATTTCATGCTGAAAACCACCCACCAGGGAGTATTAACTGAGTTCTTAGATGAAGTAAGCATGTTTCCTCAGATAGTATGTGGCAGAGACCAAACTCAAATCCTTGTCAGTTGTCCTTGCCTGGGAGGTGCTTATCACTGCACATTTAAGCTCAGTGAATATGCCATCTTTCATTTAGTGGCAGTCACTTAAATTACAAGCGTTGAAAATAGTTACTCTATGAAAAGTGACCTTGTGTTTCTGAGTCAGATAAGTGACAGTTTGAAGAAAGACCAAAGCTCTACCCTTATCCTCAAATGTTAGCAATAGCAGTAGGATCTCCACAAGGACAAGCATGCCTCTCTATCTCCATGGTCCCACTGGGCTATGTGTCACAGGTGTGGACACCCAACTGAAACATGGATTCTAAAAGGGCTGAGTTTGTGCAGAATATATTTTTTTTAATTTAATTTAATTTTATTTTTAAACTTTACATAATTGTATTAGTTTTGCCAAATATCAAAATGAATCCGCCACAGGTATACATGTGTTCCCCATCCTGAACCCTCCTCCCTCCTCCCTCCCCTACCATCCCTCTGGGTCGTCCCAGTGCACTAGCCCCAAGCATCCAGTATCGTGCATCGAACCTGGACTGGCATCTCGTTTCTTACATGATATTTTACATGTTTCAATGTCATTCTCCCAAATCTTCCCACCCTCTCCCTCTCCCACAGAGTCCATAAGACTGTTCTATACATCAGTGTCTCTTTTGCTGTCTCGTACACCGGGTTATTGTTACCATCTTTCTAAATTCCATATATATGCGTTAGTATACTGTATTTATGTTTTTCCTTCTGGCTTACTTCACTCTGTATAATAGGCTCCAGTTTCATCCACCTCATTAGAACTGATTCAAATGTATTCTTTTTAATGGCTGAGTAATACTCCATTGTGTATATGTAGCACAGCTTTCTTATCCATTCATCTGCTGATGGACATCTAGGTTGCTTCCATGTCCTGGCTATTATAAACAGTGCTGCGATGAACATTGGGGTACACGTGTCTCTTTCCCTTCTGGTTTCCTCAGTGTGTATGCCCAGCAGTGGGATTGCTGGATCATAAGGCAGTTCTATTTCCAGTCTTTTAAGGAATCTCCACACTGTTCTCCATGTGCAGAATATTTATTTATTTATATTTAATATATTTTTATATTTATAAAATATTTTATATTTATATATGTTTTATATTTATATATTTTGACTGCACTGGGTCTTCATTGCAATGCGAGGGCTTCTATCTAGCTGTGGCACATGGGCTTCTCTAGCTGTAGCCCTTGGGCTCAGTAGTTGTAGCACGTGAGCTTGGTTGCCTGATAGCGTGTGAGATCTTACTTCCCCAACCAGGGATCAAACCCACGTCCTCTACTTTGAAAGGCAGATTCTTAACCACTGGACCATCAGAGAAGTCCTGAATACTAAGAATACTTAAGTTAGACTTTACTGAGGACCCAGGAACAGCAACATGGGCAAGACAAAGAAAATGACATAGACATTGAAGATCTTGCCAGTTTGCAAGATCCCCTTCCATTTGAAATTTGCCAGGAAGCTGCTTCTCCTTGGTAGAGGCCACTCTTCTCTGACCACTTGGCAATATTTTAAGCTTTCTCAAAGCCCGGGGCCAAGCCCACAAAGAGACTAGTCTGCCTCCCACATTTGACATCTGAGCTAAGAATGGACGTCTTTTCTCTTGGTAGTTAACACCAAAAATATTCACTCCTTTATATATTGCCTTCGCACAGCAGCTCAGAATTACCCTCAAGCCACTGCTAAGCTAGTTCAGAATAGTACCCAGGACAACCAAGCTCCATGTAAGAGACAGGTTCGATGTTCATACAGCAACATATATTGAAGGAGCTGTCTGTACACTATGAAACCCATATCCTTACAACTAAAGCCTGCCTCAGTTACCTAACTCTTTAATTGTGATTTAATATGAGCAATATTTTTAAATAAAATTACCCAC
>NW_011495014.1:6741309-6745887 GCF_000754665.1 Bison bison bison
GTCGCTTCAGTCGTGTCTGACTCTGTGCGACCCCATAGACAGCAGCCCACCAGGCTCCCCCGAACCTGGGATTCTCCAGGCAAGAACACTGGAGTGGGTTGCCATTTCCTTCTCCAATGCATGAAAGTGAAAAGTGAAAGTGAAGTCGCTCAGTCATGTCCGACTCTAGCGACCCCATAAACTGCAGCCTACCAGGCTCCTCCATCCATGGGATTTTCTAGCAAAAGTACTGGAGTGGGATGCCATTGCCTTCTCCGAAGGGAGAGCATAGCTATTATATAATCCATCATGGGTTTTAATATAAATTAGATGCATAAGGTAATCTTGTGTGTGTGTTAGCCACTCAGTCGTGTCCGACTCTTTGAGACCCTATGGATTATGGCCTGCCAGGCTCCTCTGTCCATGGAATTCTCCAGGCAAGAATACTGGAGTAGGTACCCAGTCCCTTCTCCAGGGGATCTTCCTGACCCAGGGATCAAACTTGGGTCTCATGAATGGCAGACAGATTCTTTACCGTCTGAGCCACCAGGGAAGCCCAAGGATGGTCTTGCTAGAATGTAAATAAAAATTACAGAATCTGAGAGAAATCACTTACTGAGCAAAACATTTGATGCTATAAAAATTAATAGTCAGTGGAAAAATCATTTTCAAGTTATAAAAAATATTATTCCAATTCTATATTTTAAGTATGAAGTTGCCTGATTACCGTGGTTTTTCTATAAGGATCATTCCATTTTAAGAGCAGACAACCTTACAGAAACACATACTGGAAAAAATGGCCTCATAGTTATTCAAGAACGGTGAATCAGAGAATGAGCCATTGCCTTAAGAGTCACCTTCTAAGAAGTCTGATTACAACCCCTTTAATTTTCTGTAACTCTGCAATATCTAAGTCACAATTACTTGTAAAATAGAATTTCTATTTAGAACAAACAGCTCAGGAAATCAAGTTAGTTTTATCTGTTTTATCCTTCAGTTTCAGTATTGAAAGTATGATATAGACATTAAAACTATGTGTTCAAAAAACTACTACTTTTTCACACTTGACTGGCCTCAGTAATTCAAAGGCATGGTATTCCTAACCTTGAATATTGATGGTATCTTTTTATACACAAAGGTGAAACAGAGCTGGAGCATCTTGTAATGTCTTTTGTCCCTCTCTCCTCTTTGTAATCTTGGTTGCTAGTCACCCAGCTATGTGCTGATTCCCAAATGGTCCCAGCCTTCCCTTTCGACCTACAGCTTCTACTCTCTCATGAATTCTCCTTGAGGCTAGAGTGGTGTGCTACTTTTGTTCCTGCTCTGATGTTGTAGTTACAAGTTACCTGCTTGCAGGGAGATGAAAAATCTTTTCAGCTCAGACATCTCTAAGACCAGAGCCTTTCAATCACAAGAAATATTGAAATAGCAGAGACATGCTTCAGGAATGTTAACTTTTCCAAACACAGAGGAAAACTTGGTTCCTTGATTCATAAATTTTGTGGATGAAAGTTGGCATTGACTTTATTGAATTTGGGAAACATGATTTTCTGGCTAGTTGCCACACAAGGATTATGCTTATATTAGGCATCTTCACCATTTTTTGGAGTTTACCCCCAAAGAGAATCATCACAGACAAAGTTTATATGCCAGAAATTATTTTAGAAAGCTATAACTAATGCCCACAGTGGGTGTCATTTTTAAAGATCAGGACAAGTTCTACCCTGTTTTGGTAACCAATACATTTCTGTGAAACAATTCTGCATTGTAAGTTATGTTCACACAATTCAAAATTCCATATATTAAATATCATTGAGACAAATGTATTTCAGTTATACACACATACCATTTACCTACCATTGTCCAAACAGACACAACTGTAACTCAGCTATACAGCTATACAGTCTATGCTGTCACATTTTGGATGGCTTCCTTACCCCATCAATATAAATATCATCATCATTTCATTGGTCCCATATGTTTTCTTTTCTTTTTTTTTAACACAGGTAGATTTTTTTTTTTTTGGAAGTGAATTTATTTTTTTTTAATTTTATTTTATTTTTAAACTTTACATAATTGTATTAGTTTTGCCAAATATCAAAATGAATCCGCCACAGGTATTCATGCGTTCCCCATCCTGAACCCTCCTCCCTCCTCCCTCCCCATACCATCCCTCTGGGTCGTCCCAGTGCACCGGCCCCAAGCATCCGGTATCGTCTATAGAACCTGGACTGGCGACTCGTTTCATACATGATATTATACATGCTTCAATGCCATTCTCCCAAATCTTCCCACGCTCTCCCTTTCCCACAGAGTCCATAAGACTGTTTTATACATCAGTGTCCCATATGTTTTCATGTTGCATTCAATGAAGCTTCAATTTTAAAGCAGTTACAACAAAGACTGACAATGGTGATGACACAAAGGAAACAGCTGGGCAATTTGGAAATGTTATAAAATGGTTATGAGTATCTTTGTAGTGAAGTGTGAAGTCATAGAAGTGATAAACTAATAAAGAGGGTAGCTTTTGTTTTCTAAGTCCTTGCTTTTAAACATTCTAAAATGTTGGCAAAAAACAATATTGGTTCTTGGAGTAATGGTAAATATTAGAAGTATTTTAGGCAGCTTCTGGCATATTCAGCAACTTTATTACTAATTCTGCCATTGCTAATCACAGCTGACTCACATTGATTTTTTTCTGCAGTTTGTTAGAATTCTTCAATATGGAATTCTTTAAATTTGGTCTTATAATTGAGTTCTTTAAAAATTGTTCATTACTCTGGAGTTTACTTCCTTAAATTCAGTGGTTCAGATTCTTCATCTGTGAGTTAAAGAGCCTAAATTTGATGAGTTCTAAAATGCTCTGGTTCCATGACATCTGAGCTATTTGACTTCAAAAGGCTTTTGTACCTTTCCTACCTGTAGACCATCTATTTATTCTTTTAGACTGCTACAGCTCTTTTACAAAAACACTTTGTTTTGTATTTTAGGTTTGTATCAGAACTTCATGCACTTTATTCTTATTCCCTTGCACCTGCCTTTAGTGGATCAAAGCAAAAAAGAAAAAGTTTAGGGTTGGGTATGAACTCCCCAAAATGCATCTCTGTATAGCTATATTTTTTAATTCTTATTTGTGAATTTCCTACCCCAACACTACTGACTTCTTTTGCTTATATATTTTAGCCTGTATACAGACTAAACTTTATCTAAAATAACTCAAAGACCTCACGATATCTATAAAATGGTTTGTTTACCAGAGCTTTGGTTATAAGAATTTCAAAGCAAACTTTATTTTTTATAAACTCCAAATTTGAGTAAGACACATAAAAAGTGGGGTACATAAAATGATACTCAAGTTTGAGTAAAATTTTAAAAGGCATATATTATTTGTAATCATAAGGGCTTCCCAGTTGGAGCTAGTGGTAAAGAACCCACCGGCCAGTGAAGGAAGCATAAGAGACGGAGGCTCAATCTCTGGGTCAGAAAGATCCCCTGGAGGAGGGCATGGCAACCAACTCCAGTATTCTTGCCTAGAGAATCCCATGGACAGAGGAGCCTGGTGAGCTACAGTCCAGTTCACTTCAGTCATTCAGTTGTGTCTGACTCTTTGAGACCCCATGGACTGCAGCACACCAGGCCTCCCCTGTCCATCACAAACTCCTGGAGCCTACTCAGACTCATGTCCATTGCATTGGTGATGCCATCCAACCATCTCATCCTCTGTCGTCCCCTTAACCTCCCACCTTCAATCTTTCCCAGCATCAGGGTCTTTTCCAATGAGTCAATTCTTTGCATCAGGTAGCCAAAGTATTCGAGTTTCAACTTCAGGGTCAGTCCTTGCAATGAATATTCAGGACAGATTGCCTTAGATGGACTGGTTGGACCTGCTTACAGTCCAAGGGACTCTCAAGAGTCTTCTTCAACACCACAGTTTAAAAGCATCAATTCTTCAGCACTCAACTTTATAGTCCAACTCTCACATCCATACATGACTACTGGAAAACCATAGCTTTGACTAGACGGACCTTTGTTGGTAAAGTGATGTCTCTGCTTTTTAATATGCCATCTAGGTTAGTCACACCTTTTCTTCCAAGGAGCAAGTGGCTTTTAATTTCATGGCTGCAGTCACCATCTGCAGTGATTTCAGAGCCCAAGAAAATAGAGTCTGTCACAGTTTAAACCGTTTCCCCATATTTTGCCATGAAGTGATGGGACCGATGCCATGATCTCAGTTTTCTGAATGTTGAGTTTTAAGCAACTTTTTCACTCTCCTCTTTCACCTTCATCAAGAGGCTCTTAAGTTATTTGCTTTCTGCCATAAGGGTAGTGTCATCTGCGTGTCTGAGGTTATTGATATTTCTCCCGACAATCTTGATTCCAGCTTGTGCTTCTTCCAGCCCGGCATTTCTCATGATGTACTCTGCATATAAGTTAAATAAGCAGAGTGACAATATACAGCATTGACGTACTCCTTTTCCTATTTGGAACCAGTCTGTTGTTCCATGTCCAGTTTTAACTGTTGCTTCCTGACCTGCATATAGGTTTCTCAAGAGGCAGGTCAGGTGGTCTGGTATTCCCATCTCTTGAAGAATTTTCCAC
>NW_011495014.1:6746174-6756499 GCF_000754665.1 Bison bison bison
TCCACTAGCTTTGTTCGTAGTGATGCTTTCTAAGGCCCACTTGACTTCACATTCCAGGATGTCTGGCGCTAGGTGAGTGATCACACCATCACAGTTATCTTGGTCATGAATATCTTTTTTGTATAGTTCTTCTGTGTATTCTTGCCACCTCTTCTTAATATCTTCTGCTTCTGTTAGGTCCATACCATTTCTGTCCTTTATTGTGCTCATCTTTGCATGAAATGTTTCCTTGGTATCTCTAATTTTTTTTGAAGAGATCTCTAGTCTTTCCCATTCTATTGTTTTCCTCTATTTCTTTACATTGATCAGTGAGGAAAGGCTTTCTTATCTCTCCATGCTATTCTTTGGAACTCTGCATTCAAATGGGTATATCTTTCCTTTTCTCCTTTGCCTTTAGCTTCCCTTCTTTTTTTTGGCTTTTTTTAAGGCCTTGTCAGACAACCATTTTGCCTTTTTGCATTTCTTTTTCTTGGGAATGGTCTTGATCACTTCCTCCTGTACAATGTCATGAACCTCTGTCCATAGTTCTTCAGGTACTCTGTCAATCAGATCTAATCCCTTGAATCTATTTGTCATTTCCACTGTATAATCATAAGGGATATGATTTAGGTCATACCTGAATGGTCTAGTGGTTTTCCCTACTTTCTCCAATTTAAGGCTGAATTTGGCAATAAGGGAATTGCCATAAGGGTGGTCTCATCTGCATATCTGAGGTTATTGTCATTTCTTCCAGCAATCTTGATTCCAGTCCTGTAGCCACTGCTGAGTTTTCCAAATTTGCTGGCATATTGAGTGCAGTACTTTCATAGCATCATCTTTTAGGATGTGAAATAGCCACAGTCAGCTCTCGGTCTTATTTTTGCTGACTGTACAGAGGTTCTCCATCTTTGGCTACAAAGAATATAATCAGTCTGATTTCAGTGTTGACCATCTGGTAATGTCCATGTGTAGAGTCTTCTCTTGTGTTGTTGGAAGAGTTTGTTTGCTATGACCAGTGTGTTCTGTTGGCAAAACTCTGTTAGCCTTATCCCTGCTTCATTCTGTACTCCAAAGCCAAATTTGCCTGTTACTCCAGGTAGCTCTTGAGTTCCTACTTTTGCATTCCAGTCCCCTCTAATGAAGAGGACATATTTTTTGGGTGTTAGTTCTAGAAAGTCTTGTAGGTCTTCATAGAACCATTCAACTTCAGCTTCTTCAGCATTACTGGTTAGGGCGTAGACCTGGATTACTGTGATACTGAATGGTTTGCCTTTGAAATGAACAGAGATCATTCTGTTGTTTTTGAGATTGTGTCCAAGTCCTGCATTTTGGACTCTTATTGACTGTGATGGTGACTCCATTTTTTCTAAGGGGTTCTTGCCCACAGTAGTGGATATAGAGTTCATTTGATTTAAATTCACCCTTTCCATCCCATGGAGTCACAAGGCTTCGGGCATGATTGAAGTGACTTAGCTCACAGGCATTTGTAATCATATCTTCCACAGTTTACTCACTAATTAATATAGCTTGATATAGATTTTCTTTTCAGATTTCAATTTTGTACTCAAAGCATACATTCATACCATATAACCCATGGTATGTGGAATACCCAATACATTATGTTCTGCAAGGGATCATTGCAGCTTGAGGGAGAGAGTGGGATTCTTCTGATTCTCACCTAAACTGGGTTTCGCTCCAGTTCTGGCAGAGGTGACAGAGAGATAGAAGGAAGGAGAGAGTTAAAGCCTTTGCAGAAATGACCCAGAATATAGACAGGTGACTCAGATCAAGAGCACTGTCATCTTATGGTAGACAGATGGGAGAACCAACTGGAAAGAGTAAAACCCAGCTCAAGCCCTTGTGAGTAGGAAAAACAGCCCCAGCACAGCTGCTGGGGTGCAGGGTCCCTGTGTGGCACACACACTCCAAGTGTCCCTGTGATCACCAGCCCCAGCGCAGTCCTCACTTGGTTGTGGGCATGCAAGATGAATAACCTAATTTTGGACATTCTTTATGTCCAAAATTATTCTGTAGTATATGAGGGGGAAACACATTTATTTTAAAGGCACTGCTTATAAACTTCCCTAAATGGTATCTATATCTAAGTAAATAACCTCAAGTTACAGTGATTTTAAAAGCATTGCATGTGTTATTTTTTATCAGTAAAAATCAAATATCATGTCAATTAACCACAGAAACAGATCCCACAATTAATGCAATAAGCCACATTTAAGAATACTTTTTAAATGTAAAACTGTTTGGTCAGGGAATTAATATGTCTTTTGTAATATTTAATAGCTTGTTAAACAATTTGAATATCAAAAAACCCACCTGTTTTCTGTAACAGGTTGTTAATTAGGAAGAGATTTTGGAAACTCTAGTTTTATTCATCAACTTATATTCAATTCACAGCTAACTCTTCACTTTGATTTTTTTTCAAATGATTCATTAAGGTTATTTAATACAGAGCTCTTTAAATGTGGTCTTATAATTGAGTTCTTTTAAAAATGTCTATTATTCTGGAATCTAGTTCCTTAAATTCTCTGGTTCTTAATGCTTAAGTTAGGTTTGGAAATATTCCTTTTGTTTCCACCAGTATTCAGTCTACACCCTCATTAGTCTCTAGATATCCCTTGGGTATATAGCTGAGATATATCTTGTTATGTTAAGAAAAGAAAAGGAAATGGAAAATTCTTGAATATGATCTCTTTGCAGAAGAAAGTGCCAATTAAAGCACTCCATGTTATTCTTTCTGAACATACATATGTCTTATCAAAATAGTTTAAAATTCTCTTCACAAAATAATGCAGATTTTTAAGGTTGAAATCTCTTTGTTTACAAAACATATGCTTATAAATAGTTGCTTCCTGTAATATAAAGATAATTTTGCTCATGATTTAAGAGGCATCCTTGAGATATCTTTCTATACAATGTTACCTCCTATTTTTAAGGACATTAGAAAAAATAAACATTTTCTTTAGGTTAGGTGCACCTAACCTAAAATAAATAGATTTATTAAAATAAATATCAAATAAAACATCAAATAAAGGAGATTAATTAAAATAATTATATACCCCTACACAAACATACCTCCCTCACTCTAGATTGAAAATTCAAAATCAAATCAACAAATTAATCTGCAAAACTTTTCACTGTCAATCTTGCTATGAATCTGCTAAAGTGTCACTAAACTCATAAAGGGCATGGGCTGTATCTGAGCCTTATTCATCTTTAAATATCATTTTTTGTCAATGCCTGGCAGGTAGAAAGCTCTAATAACCTGTTTGTTGAATGAATGACCCTGATGCTAGAAAAGATTGAAGGCGGGAAGAGAAAGGGACAACAGAGGATGAGATGGCTGGATGGCATCACTGACTCAATGGACATGAGTTTGAGTAATCTCTGGGAGCTGGTGATGGACAGGGAAGCCTGGCATGCTGCAGTCCATGGGGTCACAAAGAGTTGGACACAACTGAGCAACTGAACTGAACTGAACTGAATAAATGAACTAACTACTCTAATTTCACTTAATTGCATGTAATAACTTGCTCACCATTATGATTGCACTCATATAAAGGGTGTCTTATCCATTTTCTGAGTATATTTTAATACATATCTAGGTTAACAACACAAATTTAAATTTTAATCATTTCTTCTTCAATTTGGATCTTGGAGAGATAAAGGGTCACAGTGCAAGGTTTTGCTGCATGTTAATCTTTGCGAGTGTCATGAATTCACCTATTAATATTTAATGAGGACCTACAGAGTATGAAGCTGTGTGCTAGGCAGTGAGAAACGAATACTTAAAAATATTTCAGACTTTTTGCCCCCAGACATTTTCAGTTTAGCACTCACAAGATTCCTGTCTTGCATTATAATATACTGTTTGATTGTTTCTAATTATTTAATCATCTTCCTGCAGAAGAATTAAGCATGCTTGTCACTTTGATGTTGAACTTAACTGTACAATATGTCTTAGGCTAATGAAATATGAGTATAATTGATACATATCACATTTGGACAAAAGTTTTAAAAGCTATTATGTGGTTTACTTGTTGAATTTTCCCATACGATGAAAACAATGTGCCTCAAATAGTGAAAGTCCCTTTTAGCCTGGATCCTGGAATAAGGAAGGACATAGAAGTAGAGCAAATGAAAACCCACAGCTGCTTTCAGATCAGATCAGTCGCTCAGTCATGTCCGACTCTTTGTGACCCCATGAATCGCAGCACGCCAGGCCTCCCTGTCCATCACCAACTCCCGGAGTTCACTCAGACTCATGTCCATCGAGTCAGTGATGCCATCCAGCCATCTCATCCTCTGTCGTCCCCTTCTCCTCCTGCCCCCAATCCCTCCCAGCATCAGAGTCTTTTCCAATGAGTCAACTCTTCACATGAGGTGGCCAAAGTTAGTCTACATTTAATAGGAGCGAAAAATAAGCCATTTTTTTGAGTAGGCTGCTGAGACTTGGGAAGTTGCTTTATCCTTAGTGTAGTCTTCTGAGGTTGAAGAAACTGTTTTTTGTGTTTGTGTATTTAATCACTCATCATGTCCGACTCTTTGGGATCCTGTGGTCTATAGCCTGACAGGCTCCTCCGTCCATGGTATTTTCCCAGCAAGAATACTGGAGGGGATTGCCATTTTCTTCTCCAGGGGATCTTCCAGACCCATGGATTGAACCAACATCTCTTGCATCTCCTGCATTGCAGGTGGATTCTTTACCTTTGAGCCACCTGCTGCTGCTGCTAAGTCGCTTCAGTCATGTCTGACTCTGTGCGACCCCATAGACGGCAGCCCACCAGGCTCCCCCGTCCTTGGGATTTTCCAGGCAAGAACACTGGAGTGGGTTGCCATTTCCTTCTCCAATGCAGGAAAGTGAAAAGTGAAAGTGAAGTCGCTCAGTTGTGTCCGACTCTTCGTGACCCCATAGACTGCAGCCCACCAGGCTCCTCCATCCGTGGGATTTTCCAGGCAAGAATACTGGAGTAGGGTGCCATCGCCTTCTCCTTTGAGCCACCAGGGAAGCCCAAATATGACCAATATATGGTCAGAGCTCAGCAATAGTTTCCCAGATAATATTAATAGGAGACTATTCTCATGCAGTGGCTTTCTGACTTAAACAATGTAGAAATTTGTACTGATTCCACTGAAAAACAGACACTAGATCTGTCTGACACTGTGCTTTGTCTTCTGTACCAAATTGTCACTTTAAGTAATCATAATGGTAATTGTTGTAATAGGAGTGGAAAATAACATCTCTTTTTGATTTTATTACCCTTTATAATTAATCTACCCAACAATTATACTTGGAAGGCATTTTCGTCTTCTAGGTTAAAAAGATCAAGTTATTTACCCCAAATCACGTGTCTGTCTTCACCCTTGCCCACTCTTCATTTTGCTTCTTACCTGCTCTTCACAGTTTTGGCAGTAAAAGCCCATAAATGTATTGTGATGCAAAGGGGAGGGACTTAAAGACAGAGGACCTGTGTTTCACTCTCCATTACTAGCTAAGTGACTTTAAGGGCATCAGTTAACTTACTTTACCTCTCAGGGTCAATTCAGTTCAGTTCAGATCAGTCACTCAGTTGTGTATGACTCTTTGCGACCCCATGGACTACAGCACACCAGGCTTCCCTGTCCATCACCAACTCCGGGAGCTTACTCAAACTCATATCCATCAGGTCAGTGATGCCATCCAACCATCTCATCCTCTGTCATCTCCTTTTCCTCCTGCCTGCAATCTTTCCCAGTATCAGGGTCTTTTCCAAGGTGTCAGGTCTTTGCATCAGGTGGCCAAAGTATTGGAGTTTCAGCTTCTGCATCAGTCCTTCCAATGAATATTCAGGACTGATTTCCTTTAGGATGGACTGATTGGATCTCCTTGCAGTCCAAGGTATTCTCAAGAGTCTTCTCCAACACCACAGTTCAAAAGCATCGATTCTTTGGCGCTCAGCTTTCTCTATAGTCCAACTCTCACATCCATATATGACTACTGTAAAAAACCATAGTTTTGACTAGATGGAGCTTTGTTGGCAAAATAATATCTCCACTTTTTTATATGCTATCTAGGTTGGTCATAGCTTTCTTTCCAAGGAGTAAGCATCTTTTAATTTCATGGCTGCAATCACCTTCTGCAGTGATTTCGGAGCCCAAGAAATTGAAGTCTGTCACTGTTTCCATTGTTTCCCCATCTATTTCCCCTGAAGTGATGGGACCAGATGCCATGATCTTTGTTTTCTGAATGTTGAGTTTTAAGTCAACTTTTTCACTCTCTTCTTTCACTTTCATTAAGAGGCTCTTTAGTTCCTCACTTTCTGCCCTAAGGGTGGTGTCATCCACATATCTGTGGTTATTGACATTTCTCCCAGCAATCTTGATTCCAGCTTGTGATTCATCCAGTCCAGCATTTAACATAATGTACTCTGCATATAACTTAAATAAGCAGGGTGACAATATCCAGCCTTGACATACTCCTTTCCAGATTTGGAACCAGATCATTTTTCCATGTCCGGTTCCAACTGTTGCTTCTTGACCTGCATACAGATTTCTCAGGAGGCAGTTCAGGTGGTCTGGTATTCCCATCTCTTGAAGAGATTTCCACAGTTTGTTGTGATCTTCACAGTCAAAGGTTTTGGAATAGTCAATAAAGCAGAAGTAGATGTTTTTCTGGAACTCTCTAGCTTTTTTGATGATCCAGCTTGTTGGCAATCTGATCACTGGTTCCTCTGCCTTTCCTAAACCTCTCAGGTTTCTGACCCATAAAATAAGTGTGATTCAGGTTCAAAACAAGAAATATACATGAAAGGTCTTTAGAAAGTATAAGGTACAATGATGTAATCTATTGACACAGTTATATACAAAAAATGATCTTTCCTCTTGATTATTAACTTTGTAGGTCAACAGCAAGTATCTGTTAACTTCTCATGGTTTGACCAGAAATTTCTGTCTGTGGATTCATTCTTTATTGCCAACTCTTTTTTTCCCAATCTGCATACTCCATTTCCCAATCACCGGCAATCAAAACAAAGGGAAAGAAAAAAACAAAAACAAAAAAAACTAGGGCAGAAAAACAGACAGTCAGGAATGGAAAGAGACATAGTCAGCTTTATTTTTTAATAAGCACTATCAGTTGGAAAGAGATAACCTGTGGTAACCAAGATCATATATCCCGGAGTTTATTAACTTTTCCTTGTCAATAACAGAATAACTTTTTTGCATCAAATATATTTTGCAAATACTAGGTGAAGTTTGCTTTTTAAGCAACTGCAGCTGGTTGCATTTTCCAGAAATAGCTGCCCCAATATCTCTATCCTATCTTCCATCTCTTGCCACTACCCTATCAAAGAGGGAGCCTATTTCTCTACTCTCTTGAATATAGGTGAATTCTGTGACCTCTTTGAAAGAAATACTGCTATCCTAGTTCCAGACTTAGCCTGTCATTAGCCTGGCAACTTCCACTTTTTGCCTCTTGTAAAGCTCACACCCAAACACCCATTCTTGGGATGCTTCTTCTAGAAACTAAGGCACCATTCTCTGAGAAGCCCAAGCCACTTGAATATCCATGTAAGCATTCCAGTCAATAGCTCCACTTAAGCTCCCAACCATCAGCCAGCTTCAACTCCCAGCCATGTAAAGTGCACCATTTTGGATAGTTAATCTAGTTCAGCATTTAGGTGGCTGCAATCATAACTGAAATCCAACTGAAACATGAAGGAACATAAGCTTGAACAAGTCATGTTAGAATTTAACCTACAGAGCCATGCAGAATAATAATCAATGATTCATTTTTGGGGGGTGGTTTGCTACATAGCAATAGATACCCAGAACGCTATCCACTGCATAGTTTCCCAAACGTGATTGTCCTTTGTTTCATATGAATCCATTAACACAAATTAATTAAAACCAACATGATCTTTGTAATTGTCTAGTGATTTCATCATTTTGATGCTGTGTGTTTTAAAAATTGTATAACAAATTTTAAAATGAAGACATTACTTCACATACTCCTAAGCTCATTGCAAAAGTTTTTAGGAAAAGATAGAACTAGCACGCGAAGACTTAAAATATATTGAGTTTTCATTCAATTATTTGTGTGGAGATTTGGTGATCTAAACTGAATTTATTTAAAAAACAATGGATTTTCAAAGACTCAGTAAGATAGGTTTTCAAGTATCTTTTCTTACATTCTAAATAATGTTTCATAGCTGGTAAACTGAAACCAGGTATTTCTCACTGATTTCCTCTTTGGTGGGAATCTTTTTTCCCCAAATGAAAAATATGTTTCTTACTTTTTATAATTGTAAAAGTAATACACACTCATCATTGAGAATTCCAGCATAGACTATAAACCAAGTAGAGGTAAGAGTCATTTGAATATTCACATCCCAAAGATAGTGTTAAATAACGAAGTGTTTTTGGAAAGTTACGTCATCTCTCTGATTCAGTTTCATCTACAAAATCAAGATAATAATAATTCATAGGCTTGCTGTGGGACTATTTTAAATGATACATACAAAACATTTATAACAGAGCCTAGAATAAAATGTCTTCAATATGTTAGTTTTAATTAGTAACAGTTTGATATATAAGTGTGTTTCCTTCTAGATTTTTATTTTAAGCATGCATAATTACATGTGTACATTTTTAGCAAAAATTTATGAAATCATAAGTGCTCAGCTTTCAAGCTAGTTTTTTAACTCTTCACTCTATCACTTGAATGTGGTTTTATAACAGTATATAGAAAAGTCTCATTCCTTCTCACAACCACATCATATTCTAATTTATAAAAACATAATATATGTAAAATATAACCCTAGTCTATTTGAATTTTTTTTTACAGTTTGAACTAGTATATAAAACAATGACTTTATGAACAAGAAAACCAGAAAAAAAAATAATTATCTTAAAATGTATGGAACATTTCACACAGATAAACCAGAATAGTTTCTGATCATATGGTATGTGCTTTATTAGCTCTAAATTCTTAGAGAAACCATGAATCTGCTCATCTACATGCGGATAAAATTCTAATAAAATCAATATATTTTAAGGACCACAAAAACTAGAAAAATCAAAACCATACAATCCCCATAATTTTACCAGGACCCCTAAATAATCAAATTTAGTTAAAGACTCTGGGCACCTCCATTATATTCAGCACATCATGAAGAGAACCTTTATTTCATTATATCATGTAAAATTTTAATTAAAGACTAAGTAAGTTCCGAATATCTGAAGACAGAATTTGGGTTAAGAATATTAAATCATAGATACTGAGAAATTGAGTGAAACTGAGATATTAGCATGCTAACATTGATTTGACAAGAAGATTAAAATAAAATGTCAAACAGAGCAAGTTATTTAATAGGTGTTAAGTTCAAGTAAATTTCACACAGCAGGACCAACCTGCCTGTCTTATCTCTTCTCTGCTCCTTTAAGCAGGATATTCAAACATTCACAGTGGTAGAGCCAAGAGGTTTGGCTTGATGGAGGAGAGGTAGAGAAGAATTTGACTACTGGAATTTGACTCCAGTAGTTTCTTTAGTCTCTGATTTCCAGCTTCGTCAAATGCCCATAAGATCCCTGTAAAATATCAAGCTTGCTAATGAAAACACAGCTCCAAAGTAAGTTTCCTAGCCCTCATCTTCTAACCAAGTTGCATCCTCTAAGCTCCTCAGTTCAGTTCAGTTCAGTTCAGTCACACAGTCGTGTCTGACTCTTTGCAACCCCATGGACTGCAGCACGCCAGGCTTCCCTGTCCATCACCAACTCCCAGAGCTTGCTCAAACTCATGTCCATTGGGTTGGTGATGCCATCCAACCATCTCATCCTCTGTCATCTCCTTTTCCTCCTGCCTGCAATCTTTCCCAGCATCAGGGTCTTTTCAAATGAGTCACTTCTTTGCATCAGGTGGCCAAAGTATTGGAGTTTCAGCTTCAGCATCAGTCCTTCTGATGAATAGTCAGAACTGATTTCCTTTAGGATTGACTGGTTGGATCTGCTTTCAGTCCAAGGGACTCTCAAGAGTCTTCTCCAGCACCACAGTTCAAAAGCATCAATTCGTCAGCACTCAGCTTTCTTCCTAGTCCAACTCTCACACCCATACATGACTACTGGAAAAAAACCGTAGCTTTGACTAGATGGAGCTTTGTCAGCAAAGTAATATCTCCGCTTTTTAATATGCTGTCTAGGTTAGTCATAGCTTTCCTTCCAAGGAGTAAGCGTCTTTTAATTTCATGGCTGCAGTCACCATCTGCAGTGACTTTGGAGCCCAAGAAAATGAAGTCTGTCATTGTTTCCATTGTTTCCCCATCTATTTGCCATGAAGTGATGGGACCGGATGCCAT
>NW_011495014.1:6756600-6757052 GCF_000754665.1 Bison bison bison
CCCAAGAAAATGAAGTCTGTCATTGTTTCCATTGTTTCCCCATCTATTTGCCATGAAGTGATGGGACCGGATGCCATGATCTTAGTTTTCTGAATGTTGAGTTTTAAGCCAACTTTTTCACTCTCCTCTTTCACTTTCATCAAGAGGCTCTTTAGTTCTTCTTTTTTCTGCCATAAGGGTGGTGTCATCTGCATATCTGAGGTTATTGATATTTTTCCCAGCAATCTTGATTCCAGCTTGTGCTTCATCAGTTAAATAAGCAGGGTGACAATATATAACCTTCATGTACTCCTTCCCCAATTTGGAACCAGTCTGTTGTTCCATGTCCAGTTCTAACAGTTGCTTCTTGGCCTGCATACAGATTTCTCAGGAGGCAGGTCAGCTGGTCTGGTATTCCCATCACTTTCAGAATTTTCCACATTTTGTTGTGATCCACACAATCAAAGGCCTTG
>NW_011495014.1:6757152-6765340 GCF_000754665.1 Bison bison bison
CTGTGGCCACTGCTGAGTTTTCCAAATTTGCTGGCATATTAAGTGCAGCACTTTCATAGCATCATCTTTTAGGATTTGAAATAGCTCAAGTGGGATTCCATCACCTCCACTAGCTTTGTTCATAGTGATGCTTCCTTAGGCCCACTTGACTTCACATTCCAGGATGTCTGGCTCTAGGTGAGTGATCACATCATCATGGTTATGTGGGTCATGAAGATCTTTTTTGTATAATTCTTCCATTTAATCTTGCCACCTCTTATTAATATCTTCTGCTTCTGTTAAGTCCATACCATTTCTGTGTGTTAATGTGCCCACCTTTGCATGAAATGATCCCTTGGTATCTCTAATTTTCTTGAAGAGATCTCTAGTCTTTCCCATTCTAATGCTTTCCTCTATTTATTTGCATTGATCACTGAGGAAGCTTTTCTTATCTCTTTTTTTTCCTCAGCTATTTGTAAGGCCTCCTCAGACAACCATTTTGCCTTTTGCATTTCTTTTCCTTGTTGGTGTTCTTCATCACCTAAGCTCCTCTCATTTGGCAATTCTGGTTTCCCCCTGACTGCTAGCTGTTTGACATCTTTCACACAATAAGTCTTTTACATAGAATCATGTTGACACATGCATGAAATATTTTACCAGAAGCTTTTGGATTTTCAGTGTCATATGAAGTCTTGGCTTTCTAGGAGTCTTATAAACAAAGACATATAAATAAAGTACATCCCCTATAGTCGGCTAAATAATGGCCCTGCTAAGAGGTCTATGCCGTAAACCCCAGAACCTGTGAGTATGTTACTTTGCATTGCAAAAGGGACTCTGCAGATATGATTAGGTTAAGGATCTTGCAGAGATTCTTCTGGAATTTCCATTTGGGCCCAGTGTAATCACAAATGTCCTTATAAAATTGTGGCAGGAATGTCACAGTCAGTGAAGTTTATGTGACCCCAGAAGCAGAGGGAAGGAAGCAGAAATGAAGATGATTAGAAGATATTGCATTGCTTGCTTGAAAATGGAGGAAGGGGCCAGGAGGTAACCTCTAGAAGCTGTAACAGACAAAGAAGCAGATTCATCCTGGAGCCTCCAGAATGCATCCTTGCCAATCCATTTTAGAGTTCTGACCTCCAGATCTATTCAATAATTATTCTTCTTGTTTTGTCTTACTACTGCTGCTGCTTAGTCGCTCAATCATGTCTGACTCCTTGAGATACTGTGGACTGTAGCCTGCCAGACTCCTGTGTTCATGGGATTTTCTGGGCAAGAATACTGGAGTGGGTTGCCATTTTCTTCTCCAGGGAATCTTCCCAACCCAAGGACTGAACCTGGGTCTTCTGCCTTGCAGGTGGATTCTTTACCCTCTGAGCCACCAGGGAAGCCCTTTATCTGACTAAGCTTGTGGTAATTTGTTGTAGCAGCAATAAGAAACCAATACACTTCGGTGAGTATGTTATGATGAGTTCTATTGCTGATTTCTTCAGAGTAAAGTAAGCAAATATGTAACATTTAAGAAGAGTGTGACTAGCTAGAGATACTTGTCATAGAAGTATTCACAATATGCTAAATTCTAATGAGAACACAAATATTTTATCCCTGTCTTTGTAATCCTCACTTATTTTCCTCTGTATTCATGTGTAAGTTTCATTCCAGTTATATCCTTCCAAAATGTCACAAAGGGTACAGAGTAAACATCGTACTTTTATTGCTTTTTGTAATAATGGTTTGAAGCTATCTCTGTAGCTATGCCAAGGATGAAATGACTTGTTTCTTGGAGCTAGAACCCCCAAGTCACTGATAATCCAATATTCCCTACGCCTTATAAAGAAGTACACCTGTGGCGTGAAAACAAACACAAGCATAGTTATTTCAGATCAGATCCGACCCAGTGTGAGTCATAGCCATGTGGCTTCTGGTATTTCTACTATTGGAAGTTTATTTATTCATTAAACTTGAATCCAAAACTTTGTGTGAAAGGGTTATGTGGCTTTAATAAACATAAAGAAGCCAAGAGTGGCTTCATTTCATCTTATACTCAAGAAGGGAAATTAACGTATGCAGGAATAATGCAAGAGAATCCTGTAAAATAGACTATCCATATAAAATGGAATAATATAAAGTGCAGAATCTTTTTAAAAGTGCTGAGGAGATTCAGATAAAAAAGGTAATTAGAGCCCTTTGGGATTGTCTGATATATTGCCCTTGGCTCCTTAGATTTCTGCAAGGAGAAAAGAAAAGAAACAATTCTTAAATTGTGTTCTCTAGGTGAAAGCAATATGTATCTTTCTCATTGCTGGATCCAGGAAACGATGAGAATGAGATGTCTAACATGGCCAATTAGTCAGGATCTTCCTTTTAGACCTCCTTTTGCCACTGTCTTGTTAGGAAGATTTGTGTTTAGAAGGTTAATTGCTCTTTGTAATACTTCTCCATTGGTTCCATAGTGCACACAACTTCTAGAAGAATTATGAAATGTAAAATTCACTTTCTGTGTCAAATATTTAATAATTTAAAAATCAAAGTTGTAAAATGGTAGAGAATAAGGAAAAATACAGAAGAGAACTAGGATTGCAAATCTTCCATGTTGAGGCTTAAGGGTGACTTTTTATATATTAATATAAAAAATCTTTCTAATGCTGGAAATTTTTTCAAATGTTGAAAAATGCCCACTTGGGTTTAGGCTGCTGCCTGAATAATGAGCAAATGAATTAAAATACACCAGAGATACTACATAATTATATAATAACCCAGCTATATGACCTCAGAAATGTGGGAATCAATCCTTTTTAAATGTATAATAATTAAATTCATTAAACACTTCTTGATGTCCTTTGTAATTTCATCCTACACATCTTGAAGTAACAAATTTCTTAAATATGCTAATACTTATGAATAAAATTATGCCTTATTTTAGTTTCAATTTTAAGAATTCTTTTTTGTAACATTAAGAGGAACGATTTTGTTCTAATTGTTCAGACCTTTGGAGAGACCCAATAAATAGCACCTCTTTCACTACCACATAACAAACTTCAATCTAGCAGAAAAATAAAATAAAAGAATATGATTTGTGGAACAAAACTTCACCTTTACTACTCAAAAAGTTCTAGAATGGCATTTACTGGTTATATTTTTGAGAGGTTCAAATCCCAGAATAAAACAGCCTTATCTATCTGGTTGGGCTTCTCAGGTGGCACTGGTGGTAAAGAACCTTCCTGCCAAGGCAGGAGACAATAGATGCAGGTTTGATCCCTGGGCCAGGAAGAGCCCCTGGATGAGGGCATGGCAACACACTCCAATATTCATACCTGGAGAATCCCAAGGACAGAGGAGCCTAGTGGGCTATGATCCATAGCGTCGCAGAGTCGGACACAACTGAGTGACTTAGCATGCACGCACGCATCCATCTACCTAGTTAGAGACATGCAGAGAAGAAAATGTGCTTTTCTTAAAATCAGGTTTATTCTTGAAAGGTAAAATGAAGAGGTGAGTCAAGCACACCCAACCTATTATCCCAATTCTGCCAAGGAACTAAATCACACTACCTTCCCAAGGGCAAGATGACCAAAGGGATGAAGAGGACTCAGAAGTGTTATGTGACTCTCACTTCCTGGATATGAAACATCTGGAAAGGAAAGAAGCAGTGTTTCCCCACTAACTGGACTCTCAGATTCCTGCCAGTACACTTAATATGCAGTCCTTTTATTTGTTCTTATAAACCTTAAGAATACTTCCTCAATCTTTAATTCTCCAGAAAAGTGCTATATCTGTAAGATGTACTTCCTAAGAAATTTTGACCTGTTGCTTATTTTGGTTGTACATCCGGGAACATTGTCTATCACTTACGCACTTCCTGCTGTCTCGTCAAGAAGGGTAACTGTTTACAGTATCCTGGGAAAGGATTAACTCTGTAATTTTTACAGCCCTTTTGTTTCCAGTCAGTTTCCAATACCTTTTCCAAGGATGCTCAGAAATGTTGCTGGTCTTCTCAATAGGAGCATGCTAAGCCTATGCCTATGGGGAGCAATGAAAATGCTCACTGTAGCTTTTTAATGAATCATAATTGCTGGTTGAGACTAATCTGTCATGCTGCACATATGATCTAGATTCATTCTTCCTAAAATGCCTTGCCCTCCAACACATATTGAAACTTTTTCTACCATTTCACACAGTCAATATAACTAAATCTCTATTTAGTATACTCCCCACAGGTCAAAATTGTTCTGTATACAGAAGTTTCTTCTAATTTTACTGAAGTTTTGTAAAGAACGTCAGATAAGACAAATTCCAGAAGTAGTTTTTGCTCTGTTATTAGTTTCCTACAGCTGCCTGATAAAATACTACAAATTAGCAGCTAAAAACAATGACCCACATATTAGCCTCTGGTTCTGGAGGTCAGGAGTCTGGGCACATGGTGGCTGGGTTCTCTGCTCAGGGTCTTACCAGGCTGAATTTAAGCTATTAATATCATCCCAGGCTGTGGTTCTCACCTGGGCTCAGGTTTTCTTCAAATGTACTGGTTTATGGCAGAATTCACTTCCTGCGGTTGTAGGACGGTGTCCCTCAATGCCTGTTAATTATCAGTTGGTGCCACATTCAGTTTCTAGGGGCTTCTGGACTCAGTGGTTCAAATATGGGTGTTTGCTTTCTTCCAGGCCAGCAAAGACTTCCCTTCCTATCACCAGCCAGAGAAAATTTTCTGCCTTTAAATGTCCCAAATGATTACATTATACTCACCTAAATTATATCCCTTTCGGAAAGTCTTCTATGCCATGTGATAGAAACATGATATTCACTGTAGCTAGAATTATGAAGGGTGTGTACACCAGAGGCAGAAAACCTTGGGGACCATCCTAGAATTCTACCCACCAAACACTGTTAAGAAGTCCTAGGCATTGAAATGCCTGATTGTTTCTCTCCTTTTTTTCTTTCTTATTTTCCAGTCAACTCCTTATCTTTGTCAAATACTGTCCAAATTAGACTGTTGTTCAATTTTTAAAACTTTATAAAATCTCTGGTAAGTATCTGTTAAAATTTTAAAGAATGTCTAAATGAATTTCTTAAATAAACAGTCTACTTAGAATCAGCCAAACCTGGACAAAACTCTAGATTCTCCTTCTGCCTGGTGATTCAACTCTAGCTAGTTAGTGATATAATTATGTAAACTTTTCAGCTTGTTTTCCTCTGTAGAATGGAGACCGTGATTTCCACCCCTGAAACACTGTCAGTATTTAATAAGTGTGTTAAAATTCTTACCACAATGCTAGGTCCAGAGTAGCCAGCTAACGATTTCTCTCCTTTTCCTTTGTTTTATTTATCTTTTCATTTTGGTTCTGCTTGGTTTTCATTTAAACACAAAAGTCTCCGATAGCTCAAATGGATCAGATTTTGCCTTACAGAAAAATGTTACTTTTCCACCAACACATTATTCTCAACAAGATTATAGTATCCTACAGTTTATTACCATTGCCAATACCTTGCCTGGTAGGGAAGAGCTCTAATCTATTGACCTCTCTTAAAATTCTTATCATGGGAGTCACACTGACCAAAGCATTGATCATCTGAACAATCAATTGCATACTTCACGTACCAGCAGCACACCTTGAGCACTTTAAACATTGATCCTGGAAGGCGATTTATTTATATTGTTTTTATAATTAACACATTTAATGCACTCTACTTATATAATGTGGTTCCAGACTCCTCCATATCTAGTAGAATTTTTAGCTGAGTTTCCTTTTCTACAGTGAGTAGAACATCAGGGATAAAATGTGTTCCCCAGTTCATCTTCTTTGTTTTTTTTTTTAATTGTCCAGTAACTTATTTAACCCAGTTGCTTAGGAATTCTTTCAAGTGTCCCTTGAATTACTTTCAGGTTTTTTGTTTGTTTGTCTCTGTTGGGTCTTCGTTGCTACACATAAGCTTTCTCTAGTTGCAGCGAGCAGGGACTACTCTCCAGTTACTGTGCGTGGGCTTCTCTTGTGTTGGCTTCTCTTGTGGAGCGTGGGCTCTAGGGCTTGCCAGCTTCAATAGTTGTGGTGAGAGGGCTCCAGGGCACATGGGCTCAGTAGTTAGTTCCCAGACCAGAGTTTGAACCTGTGTCTCCTGCATTGGCAGGCAGATTCTTAACCACTGGACAACCAGGGAAGTGTCCTTTAGCTTAATTTTTTGTACTTGACATTTAACTCTTACTCAGTTCCCTGGTTCTTTTTCACAATTTCTTCACTGTGGAAATGTCTTAATTTGTGGTTTTCTTCTTTCAAGGGTGTGGTTTTACCACATAGTCATGCAGGACTTGTGATCAAGTTACTTTCTTTGAAATACATTATGATGCTTTTAAATAACTTAAAAAGTTTACCTTGGGATATTAACAAGTAGTTTTTTTTTTAAATGTTTTAAATGTTCTGTCAGTTTTGGTGTTTGTTTTCCCACCCATCATTAGATATCCTCCTTCTGATAGGTATTTTCAATTCCCCTCACTTTTTTAAAATGTTGAATTTAATCATGCTATTACAACCTAGTAATTGCCACTTTTCTGACCACGGCTCAGAACTAAATCTATCATATTTCATTCCCCTTTGAAGTTCTAAAGGAATTTAATCTTGAAAAGTCATTTATCATATCCAGATACCTGACACCCATATTTTGTCAAGATTACGATTTCTGCCAACCTGTGTGGGGACAAATAATGGTGCCTTATTTCTATTATCTGGCCTAATTTTTTAGGTTCCCTTTGTCTTATTTAACATCTCTTACTTATTCTCATTATCCCAGTGTTCTGTTACATTTTTGTTCCTTAAATATGGAATGTCTGCTTATCAAGTTTCCACTTACTTCACTTGTCTAGTAGTATTTTATCTTGTATGAATCAGTATTCAAGTGTTTCTGAACATTCAAATTGAGTAATTTGAAGAAAGTTAAATAGGGGCTTCCCAGGTAGCTGAGTGATAAAGAATCTGCCTGTCAATCCAGGAAATGCAAGAGACATGGGTTCAATCCCTGGGTTGTGAAGATCCCCTGCAGGAGACCATGGCAACTCACTCCAGTATTCTTGCCTGGAGAATCCCATCGACAGAGGAGCCTAGCGGGCTCACAAACAGTTGGACATGACTGAGCATAAGACAATGAAAAGATAACTTTATAAATGTGCAGTCAGGAACAATGCAGTGTCCCAGGCTTAGTCACAGTGGAGAGCCACTGGAAGGGACAGGCTGAGGGACTGATAATTACTGGAACCCTGAGACAGAGCTGAGGGCTGCCAGAAAGTCAAGTTCAGTGAGGGATGCATCCAACCATCTGCAGACCAGGAGGATTGGAGTCTAGGGAATAAATACTCTATCACACCTCCTTTCCTCTGATTACCTGCCAGAAATCTCCACCAGCTAAACTTCAGCTGGAATCCAGAGGATAAGGGAGTCCTTTCAGCATATTCTCCTCACTTGAACAGGAGGAGAAGGATGAAGAGTGAGCCTGGAAGAGAAAACTGAAGAAATCCAACAGAAACACCACTGCTATTCGCACCTTCATCTCAGTGCCTTATTAGAGACCTTGTGTCTTAGGAGCAGCATGTGTCAGTTTTCAATTACTCTCCTTCCAGCTGGGATGGAAAATACCATTCACTGTCTGAATACTTGCCAAGCATTCCCTATCACCATGGCGTCTGAGATGAGTTTGGAAATACGTATGCATTCTCCATTAAGATGTGATTGGATGTCATCTCCCTGGGAAGCTTTCCATAACATCCACAAGAAGACACTTTGAAATGCACGATTGCTTCTCAGGGGCAGTTCTTAGAAAGAAAAGCATTTTAAAGAATTTATCAGTGGCAACAATCCAATATCTTCTTGTCAATCAAAATTTTGGAATTTCTTACTGTGCTTTTGGCCTTCTTACTGTGCTTTTCAGTGATGTTACTAGACGACTCAGTGCTGATTCCCTCCTTGTTCTTGTTAGCATTAATGGTATATAATATTGTCTGTTTTCTTTGTCCTTAGAAATTTACAATGACAGTAAAAGAAAGGAATTTAGAAAAACTTTTTTTAAAATTTTATTTTATTTTTAAACTTTACAAATTGTATTAGTTTTGCCAAATATCAAAATGAATCCGCCACAGGTATACATGTGTTCCCCATCCTGAACCCTCCTCCCTCCTCCCTCCCCATACCATCCCTCTGGGTCGTCCCAGTGCACTAGCCCCAAGCAT
>NW_011495014.1:6765440-6765863 GCF_000754665.1 Bison bison bison
CATGTGTTCCCCATCCTGAACCCTCCTCCCTCCTCCCTCCCCATACCATCCCTCTGGGTCGTCCCAGTGCACTAGCCCCAAGCATCCAGTATCGTGCATCGAACCTGGACTGGCAACTCATTTCATACATGATATTATACATGTTTCAATGCCATTCTCCCAAATCTTCCCACCCTCTCCCTCTGCAACAGAGTCCATAAGACTGTTCTATACATCTGTGTCTCTTTTGCTGTCTCGTACACAGGGTTATTGTCAGCATCTTTCTAAATTCCATATATATGCGTTAGTATACTGTATTGGTGTTTTTCTTTCTGGCTTACTTCACTCTGTATAATAGGCTCCAGTTTCATCCACCTCATTAGAAGTGATTCAAATGTATTATTTTTAATGGCTGAGTAATACTCCATTGTGTATATGTACCAC
>NW_011495014.1:6766003-6784593 GCF_000754665.1 Bison bison bison
CTTTCCCTTCTGGTTTCCTCAGTGTGTATGCCCAGCAGTGGGATTGCTGGATCATAAGGCAGTTCTATTTCCAGTTTTTTAAGGAATCTCCACACTGTTCTCCATAGTGGCTATACTAGTTTGCATTCCCATCAACAGTGTAAGAGGGTTCCCTTTTCTCCACACCCTCTCCAGCTTTTATTGCTTGTAGACTTTTGGATCACAGCCATTCTGACTGGCGTGAAATGGTACCTCATAGTGGTTTTGATTTGCATTTCTCTGATAATGAGTGATGTTGAGCATCTTTTCATGTGTTTGTTAGCCATCTGTATGTCTTCTTTGGAGAAATGTCTATTTAGTTCTTTGGCCCATTTTTTGATTGGGTCATTTATTTTTCTGGAGTTGAGCTGTAGGAGTTGCTTGTATATTTTTGAGATTAGTTGTTTGTCAGTTGCTTCATTTGCTATTATTTTCTCCCATTCTGAAGGCTGTCTTTTCACCTTGCTCAGAGTTTCCTTTGTTGTGCAGAAGCTTTTAAGTTTAATTAGGTCCCATTTGTTTATTTTTGCTTTTATTTCCAATATTCTGGGAGGTGGGTCATAGAGGATCCTGCTGTGATGTATGCTGGAGAGTGTTTTGCCTATGTTCTACCCTAGGAGTTTTATAGTTTCTGGTCTTACGTTTAGATCTTTAATCCATTTTGAGTTTATTTTTGTGTATGGTGTTAGAAAGTGTTCTGGTTTCATTCTTTTACAAGTGGTTGATCAATTTTCCCAGCACCACTTGTTAAAGAGATTGTCTTTTCTCCATTGTATATTCTTGCCTCCTTTTGTCAAAGATAAGGTTTCTATAGGTGTGTGGATTTATCTCTGGGCTTTCTATTTTGTTCCATTGATCTATATTTCTGTCTTTGTGCCAGTACCATACTGTCTTGATAACTGTGGCTTTGTAGCAGATCCTGAAGTCAGGTAGGTTGATTCTTCCAGTTCCATTCTTCTTTCTCAAGATAGCTTTGGCTATTTGAGGTTTTTTGTATTTCCATACAAATTGTTAAATTATTTGTTCTAGCTCTGTGAAGAATACCATTGGTAGCTTGATAGGGAAAAGTTTTAGTCTTTCTTCTCAAATGTAATGCATGATAGATCAACCTTGCTAATGGTTTTATAATGTCTGTTGAAATCTCACCAGTGTGTTCAATCTAATATTTTATTTCAGTTCTTCTTTACCATTTGAGGAGAGATAAAAGTCTCCATTGGCATCCAAAGGTCTTTACCTTTGGCTCACCATAGTGCCTGAAATGTCCATCTTTAGAGAAGTTTCTCCGATATAAGACTTATCTCCTGGAAATTCCCATTAAGTGGGTTTAGATTAACTAAGAGAGGTAATATATTGACATACAGAATCACTGATCAGCTTCAAAGTCATCAGGCAAAAAGAAAGAGGCATTGACATTTAGATGGAAGTTCCTATTTAGAGAAGCTAAAGACTTAACCTTAGGCTAATGGAATTAACCCCAGCTTTTATGTCCAACATATTTCTATTCATGGGTAAAACTAAAGAACAGAGGGTTTATCTGCCAAAAAATTTCAAACACCAGGGATGAGATTTATCTGAAAATTAAGTCCCTTCTTTCTCTGTCAGCAAGTGCTTAGGCAAGACCTTTGGTTATATATCAGGTTGACCAAAAAGTTCATTTAGGTTTTCCCAGCACATCTTACGGAAAAACCTAAATGAATTTTTTGATCAATCCATTATTAATACCTGGACTAGTAAATTTTCATAAAAGATAAGACAGGAGAAGTTCAGGGATAAAGGCAAGTTAGAGGCAAGTTCTGGGAAAAGAATTGTAAAATTAGAGGAGAATAGAACAGGAAATGCCGAGTGTGGGTAGGCAGATATTCACAAGGGAAATGGATATGTTAGAAGCACATTTTGTCCCCTCTCCCCAACTTAAAACTTTGATTGTTCTGTCTTTCGTTCTATCTTATTGGCTACAGAACTCAAAAGTGTGCTTTGATCATTTCTTTATGATAACAACAGATGATACTTTTTTCAATATGCAAGGCAAGATTTTAAAATCTTGCAGATGTTGGTTTATTTCATCCTCCCAATAACTGTGAAATGGATAATATCATCATCTTGATTTTACAGATAGGAAAAAAAAAGGAGTCTCAGAGCAATTGAGTAACTTATTCTAATATCAAACCCTGCCAAAGTCAGATCCAGGAATTAACCCCTGACAATCTGATGAGCTTTATGCTTAACCATTATACTATACACTCGCTGATGAATACAGAAAATATATCTTGACCCTCAGATTAGCATTTTGCTGTCTGTATCAATCAGATCATTCAACCCTGCATCTTTCTCTATGGTCTCAGTCTGTAGCTGGACCAAGGCAGTCACCACTGTGTTACCTTGAAAGGGCACTACTTTTGGTCATGAATCCTGGTATGCATACAACACACAAGCAACAAGAAGTGTGGTCTGGGTGAATTTTAAATAGAACCTCTCTCTCTGTTGCTGGGCAAGATGAACCATTGCAAAGCAGTCCCTCCATAAGGGACTGCTGCAGGTCCATGCCTCCAGCAGCCTTCAGGAATAGAGAACATCTGTAGTAGCCACATGCCCCAAAGCCTGGTGTCAAAGCCCAGGAGAGGGTGTTCCCCACTAACACTGCCAATGGGAAGGAAAAGCCCAGTTTTCACTGGTTGCCAGGACAGGACATCCTTTCTTCTCCCTCTGCTATTCTGTAAAAAATATCCCATGCTTTTTACAGATAAAAATGAAAATCCCAAGTTATAATGGTCAAATAGGATAGGAATTTTTATGAAAAGAGAGGAGGATTAAATTATCTAGAGCAATGCCTTCAATTTCACCTTCTCTGCTTCTATCACCTTTTCTCCAAGACAGGCCTACAAAGCCTAATTTTAACCCCTCTCAAGATCTGTGCAAACACAGTGAGAGCAAATATTTTCTTTCAACAACCACGAATACACCATGAACAGAGCACTCTAGGCATATGGCTGTGTACAGGCTTCATTAGCAACGACATCCTCAAGGTGGTAACTGGCCTCAGGATTCTAATTGTGTTTGACCTTGACAGCAGTGTATACATACCAAGGGTGATGTACAGATTTTCTCAAATTCTGAGTCAAATTGCTTCAGCGTTCATGCAGTTTTATTGAATAAAAGGCAGTTTGGTGGGTGGATTTGCTTTAGAGGTTCAGTAACATGAGTACGTCTTATTAAAAAAAAAAAAAAATTGAACCAAATAAACATTTACCTGGGTGTAAAAGCCACAAAGTACTAAAAAGTTATCACAAACATGGCTCAAAATTCCTGATTACAAATGTAGACTTGGTTAGCCTGCAAATCAGCCTCAGCTGTTCTAATACTCATCTGTCCCAATACAGTAATTCAATTCAAAATGCTCAAAAATTAAATGAGAGCCAGGGCTGGGGAGTGGGTAATCTTAATAGTACATCTAAAGTGAAAGTCGTTCAGTCGTGTCTGACTCTTTGCAACCCCAAAGACTACATACAGTCCATGGAATTCTCCAGGCCAGAATGCTGGAGTGGGTAGTGTTTCCTTCTCCAGGTGATCTTTCCAACCCAGGGATCGAACCCAGGTCTTCCGCATTGCAGGCAGATTCTTTACCAGCTGAGCCACAAGGGAAGCCTGTTGGTACATCTAAAGAGACTATGTAATTTATGAGTCAGACATGGTGTAAAAGTTTTTCTTCCTTATTTCAATTCCAAAATGATTTCTTAGTGGTTTATCAAGTCTAGAAAGACAGTTGAACTTGCTTTTTTTCCCCAATGGTCAAGTTTACAAGTATGATGAGAACCTAATGCTTGAGCATTAATGTTAAAGGAGGATATGTCAGTGGCAACGAGCAAGAGTCAACAAATTATTATACGTTCACATATGTTCACATTTTGAAAATGAAGAAGAAAGACTGTGAGGAAACAGTGTGAAAATATTTCCTTGTACATGTCAGTCATGCAATATCTGGTGCAGAAAAGTAATGGATTATCAAATGAGGGCTTTTGTGCTTTAAAACGTGATCTCTCTCATATAGTATGGACTGGACCTTGTATGTGAAACACTATATCATATTTTAGTTTGTGGGAAGAATAATTGCTACAATATGTATTATAAAATATGTTGATGCTATTTTAGTTGGATTTCTGAGAACTCAAATAAGGACCAACACCAAGCAGAGTATACTGAGTAGGTGATGTCATCTTTGCCATTGTCTTTCCCCTCCTGCTTCAGCCCCATGTTGCCTATAGTTCCTTCCTCTCCAATAAGTGTTTAGGCGACCTATGATATTTACTGATATTTACTTTCCTCCGTCTCAGAAGGATGTCTTTAAAACAGGGAGGGAGATAACCCAATTTAGTGTTTTCCAATGGCTTTCTAAGGAGCTGGATGTTATTGCAAATTTTTCTAAAATAGCATTTCAGAATCAAATTAATTTGGGAAGTGCTGTGTTAAACAAAGTAAATATGTACTTGCTTTTACAGAACTTCTCAAAACTTCCAATACAATAATGTGCATTGAGCATCTTTTTTACAGGAGAACATTTCCCAAATGACCATTCCAGAAAGTCCTTTCCAGGAAAGTCAGTTCTCATCTCACTGTTTGGGAAACACTGATGTAGGAGGAAGATCTGAGAAATGTCTGAGTTCAAAGCCTGGTCCTATTACATATTTGAGAAAATTCTTTGAGATCAAGTTTTCTTATGAGAAACATGGCACATAGAAGACATTCAGAAAATAATAGCCATGATTTAATTATATAGTTGCTAATCAGTTCATTTCAGTACATGTCCCTCAGTCATGTCCCACTCTTTGAGACCCCACGGACTGCAGCACACCAGGCTTCCTTGTCTTTCACTATCTCCCAGAGTGTGCTTAAACTCATGTCTATCAAGTCGGTGATGCCATACAAACTTCTCATCCTCTGTCGTCCCCTTCTCCTCCCGCATTCAATCTTTCGCAGCATCAGGGTCTTTTCCAATGAGTCAATTCTTTGCATCAAAGTATTGGAGTTTCAATTTCAGCATCAGTCCTTCCAATGAATACTCAGGACTGATTTCCTTTAGGATTTACTGGTTGGATCTCCTTGCATTCAAGGGAGACTCTCAAGAGTTTTCTCCAGAACCATAGTTTGAAAGCATCAATTCTTCAATTCTCAACCTTGTTTATGGTCCAACTCTCACATCTATACATGACAACTGGAAAAACCACAGCTTTGACTGTAGTAGCAGATATACTATACAGGGATTGAGGGAACAGACTAGGGTTCCTTTACTCTTAGAAAGCCCAGAGCTGATCAAAAGAAGACCTAGAAGATGCTCATGAGGCAGTAATGACTGGATGGACACAAATGGAATGTGGGGCTGGGCATGGCTGGACAAGTAGATGATGCCTTCCTGCCTCCCAGGTGGCAGAAGGGGACTCTGCCTAATCCAGAAGGGCTGCAGAAAAGTGCAAGACTGAGTGAAGGAAGTGGGAAGAGTTTTAGTTCTCAGGCCATTGCTTATAAAATATAAAAATCTCTTAGAACTTAACTGATTTAAAAATCATCGAATTCAGGGTCTTGGCATAAAGAAAGAATTGGAATCTTGTTTATTTATTCCACCAGTCATGGAAAGGAATTCAGATCATTTCAGTTGCTCAGTCGTGTCTGACTCTTTGCGACCCCATGAACCGCAGCATGCCAGGCCTCTCTGTCCATCACCAACTCATAAACTCTCATGAATTTACCCAAACTCATGTCCATTGAGTCAGTGATGCCATCCAACCATCTCATCCTCTGTCATCCCCTTCTCCTTCTGCTTTCACTCTTTTCCAGCATCAGGGACTTTTCAAATGACTCAGGTCTTTGCATCAGGTGGCCAAAGTATTGGAGTTTCAGCTTTAGTATCAGTCCTTCCAATGAACACTCAGGACTAAGCTCCTTCAGAATGGACTGGTTGGATCTCCTTGCAGTCCAAGGGACTCTCAAGAGTCTTCTCCAACACCACAGTTCAAAAGCATCAATTATCTGGTGCTCAGCTTTCTTTATAGTCCAACTCTCACATCCATACATGACCACTGGAAAAACCATAGCCTTGACTAGACGGACCTTTATTGGCAAAGTAATGTCTCTGCTTCTGAATATGCTGTCTAGATTGGTCATAACTTTCCTTCCAAGGAGTAAGCATCTTTAAATTTCATGGCTGCAGTCACCATCTGCAGTGATTTCAGAGCCCAAAAAAAACAGTCTTTCACTGTTTCCCCATCTATTTGCCATGAAGTGATGGGACCAGATGCCATGATCTTAGTTTTCTGAACGTTGAGCTTTAAGCCAACATTTTCACTCTCCTCATTCACTTTCATCAAGAGGCTCTTTAGTTCTTCTTCACTTTCTGCCATAAGGGTGGTGTTATCTGCATATCTGGGGTTATTGATAGTTCTGGCAATCTTGATTCCAGCTCATGCTTCATCCAACCCAGCAGAAAGGAGAAGAAATGCCAAAATCAAGGGCGAGATGAGACTGTGTATGGTTTAGTTTTCATCTTCACAATAATAATAATGGTGCCATCGTCAAGTTTTTTTTTTAAGATGCCAATGTATTAAGGCATGGAAAACCATTAGAACAGTGACTGGGATGCAAATATCAATAGATGTTAGCTATTATTATTACCTTTCTTTCTAAAATGTGCTTTCAAATACTGATCATAGTACTTCTCGAGCAAATCCAGAAATAAAGATTACTTCACTAATTTCTACTGTATATCAGATTCCACTCACTATGGGGCTTGCCAAAAAAGGCAGAGTTCTGTTATAATCACAAAAGTTACCTAGTATATAGTAACTTTTTAAAGGCAATAGGACAGCCCACCAGGGACAGGAACTATATGAGAAACAAACTAGGAGCCTCATCACTACAAAGTTAGGAGACATATTTTAAGACACTAGAAGATAAAAGAATCTTCCATCTACTAAGCTCTCATTCTGTTCAAATTGCTGTTTGATGTAATTTCTCCTCTGAAGTCAAGGGGATTAAGTTAATGGATTTATCTCTGAAGTTCTTTAAGAGGTGAATGACGATTTCATCATCAAACCTTTGAAGGAAATTTAACCACCAGTTCAAGTTGAGAAAGTGCTTTTCCTCCCCCATTTAATAACAATAAAACTTGATTATCGCTCACTTTCTACATGCTAGGCTGCTAAATACTTTACAGGCATTGTCTAAATTCAGCTTCCCAACAATGCTGTGAAGTGTGGTACTCTCTCTTCCTCTCATTACTTTACAGATGAGGAATCTGAATCTTGGAGAGATTAATCTGTCCAAGGTCACTCAGCAAAGAATACCAGACTCAAGTCTGTCTAATTTCAGGGACTACACAGAACTACATGTCCAAGGAATTTACTACTCACTGGGATTGCTTCAACATTTTCTGAATGTTTAAAATTGTTTTAAATAAGAGGTAATTTAAAATAAATCATTCATGCTGTTGACATCTCAGACAGAGCTAATACTGCCACAGAGAGCATGAGTGTGGCAACCAGGCTTGTGTAAATTAGGTTAGTTCTTCATTTTGCAAATAAAAGGCATATAGGTAATCTCTCCTAGAAATTTGGAAAGGATACTTCTAGTCCCATGTTATTCCATCAAGTACTTCGACTGTTTAAATATGTTCACAATTGTCACAACTTAATCATGTTGTCTGTGTTTGTTGGTGACTACTATGTTAAGGTCATTTCTTTAGGCTAATGCATTAGCAGAGGCACAGCTCAGTCCTTTTGTTAATAATGCTTCTGTATAAAGTGTTTCTGTTAGCTCACATAGCCAGACTATATGAGTTCATGGGACCTACCTATTCTTGTTAATATGATATTGTATAAGAGTTATTAAGTAGTCTTTCTAAATGTGCCTTTGTCTCTTCAAAGAACTCCTCTGTGGCTGCTACTGTTTAGTCACTAAGTCATGTCCAACTATTTGTGACCCCATAGACAGTAGCCTGGCAAACAGAGGCTCATCTGTCCATGGGATTTCCCAGGCAAGAATACTGGTGTGGGTTGCCATTTCCTTTTCCAGAGGATCTGTCCAACCCAGGGATCAAACCCTCATCTCCTGAATCAGCAGGTGGATTCTTCATCACTGAGCCACTTGGGAAGCTGTAAGAGTTATTAAATAGTCTTTCTAAATGTGCCTTCTGTCTCTTCAAATAGCTCCTTTTGAAATTACTTCTCTAACACATCACTAGGACCTATAATAGCCATGTCTTTATCTGTACACTAAAATATTTCTCTGAAGATACTCTCATGCTTAACACAATCACTGCATCCTCAACACCAAAAACTACATTTCAAGAACAGAGAAGGCCATCAGGCCATGACCTCCTACTGCTCAAGCCTTGTCCATCATGAAACAGAGTTGACACGTTATGCTCTAGTATACTATTACTCTATTTAGACCAAGTTACTTGACAAACAAACATAAAATATTTCATGTGTCCATGTCTTCACAGCAGCCAGAGCCTGCCACTTCCCTGTCTCAATCCATCCAGTGGCTTCACCTCATCAGCCCAAGTCCTTGCAGTCCCCACAAGGTGATGCTTCCTTAGCCACCCACCCTCCACTCACCCGCTCCCCGGCTCTGGTAACTGTCTGACCTGGATCTTACCACTTTCCTCTCAGCTTAATCTGTCTTAGCAACACTGGCTTCCTGCCCTGACATGTTCCACCTCAGGGCATCCTAGTCAGCTCAGGCTATCATAACAAAGTATTGCAGACTGAGTGGGTTAAATAACAGGAAATTATTTTCTCAAAGTTCTGGAGAATCAAAGTCCAAAATCAAGGTTCTAGCAGCATTGGTTTCTGGTAAGAGCTCTCTTCTTAACTTGCAGATGGCTGCCTTCTCATTGGGTCCACACATGACCTTTCTTCTGGGTATGCAGACTCCTGATATCTTTCCTTCTTCTTATAAGAAGTGATTCACAATGTTGTACTCAGAAACCAACATAATATTGTAAAGCAATTATCCTCCAATTAAAAAAAAAAAGGTTAGTCCTATTGGATTAGGACCCCACCCTTATGTCCTCCTTTAAAGTGAAAGCAAAGTCACTCAGATGTGTCTGACTCTGTGCAACCCCATAGACGGCAGCCCACCAGGCTCCACCGTCCCTAGGATTCTCTAGGCAAGAACACTGGAGTGGGTTGCCATTTCATTCTCCTGTCCTCCTTTAATTACCTCCTTATAAGATTACCTCCTTATAAGTCCCTATGTCCAAATATAGACACATTGGTGATGAGTCTAATTTTAAGACTCCATAATAGTTTTCTCTCATTCTTTAGGTCATAAATTGTTCAAAAGCAACATTGATATCAGCAAACAATGACTTGTAAGATGTGAATTGGGGGATATATGAAAGGTCTTATCCATACAACCAAAATATTTCTTCTATATAGAGGCAGCATTAGAACTCATCTTGGGATAATTGTTGTTTTTCACTATTCCCCTTAAAAAAATTATCCTGAAGGTGGTTATCCATAATGTTATCAGTAGTTCTATAAGAGATTAATATTTCTAATGATGCCCCTCACTGATAGAAAGAGGTTCATAATTTTCATCTTGGAGGCTTGGAGAGAGCAGAGGAAAATAGAAGAGGTTCTTAAAAAGCAGAAATAAAAGGAAACGTTTACTTGCTCCTTTGTGTCCAACTCTTTGCAACCCCATGGACTGTAGCCTGTCAGGCTCCTCTGTCCACGGGATTTTCCAGGCAAGAATACTGGAGTATGTAGCCATTCCCTTCTGCAAGAGATCTTCCCAACCCAGGGATCGAAGCTGGGTCTCCATGTCTCCTGCATTGCAGGTGGATTCTTTACTGCTGACCCACTGGGAAAGCCCCCATAGGAAGCATTACATACTGAAAAGTCAAGTACAAATTTTGCTTGTTTCTCACTTGTGCCTCCACTCAATATCTTAAATCATTCATGACTGGGGCTTTCTCCATCTAAGAAGTGTAACAGTCCTTTTTGCTTTTCTAATAGGCTTTTCAATTAAAAAACAAGCCTGCCCATTTGATAAGGCTTTTGTTTCCCAAGATCGCTATGTTTAGTTTTTCTTCTAGGACAGGTCTCAAATGGTATTTTTTTTAAATCTTCAAAGACCACCCTTCCCCACCAGTCTACTGAAAAGACAGGAATTTAAAACTTTGTGACATTCACCAAACCTATCAACTCAGAAAAGAAAAATCTCCCCTTGGTGCTGAGAAATGCAAACAATGTAGCTTGTGGTTCCTAGAAAAGTAAAAGACTAGAGGAAACTACATGGAGAGTCTTGAGAGTTAGCTTGCCCCTCTGGAGACCCTCCATCAAGGAGCAAAAGAAATAGCTCTCATTAGTCAGTTTCACTCTATGACAGGTACTGTTCTAAGAGTTCTACTGAGAAGTGCGTGAGGCTTGAAACGTGAGTAAAATGCAGCTTACTTTTATTTTTCATCTTCTGGTTCAACTTTATTCACCGAGTAATTCAACAGTGACTTTGGATGGTGTTTGGCAGAGCCTTCCTTCATGAGGTCACTCTCAGATAATATGTCGATAAAAGGTCAACTTTTGTTATGAAAACGGTCTCAATTGTAAAATTACAATTCCCAACCAACTTCAGGTCGGAAGGCAATGGGAAAACTGCTTGAACTCCGTACCCTTTATCCTTCCCCATGATCTACAAGGTGTGGCTCCCTACTTTGTTCGCTGTCCAAGCCTGTTCTATGCCCCAAACACCACACTGCCTAAGCCACACTGGCTTCCACACTGTTCCTTGAGCTTACAATCATGCTTCCACCTAAAGGACTTTGCACTGGCAAAGTCATACAGCCCATTTTACCATTTGCTAAATGTCTTTGCTTACATGTCATTCTGAACGAGAAACATTCCCTTAACACTATTATTATTTACCATCTTATTCTCCAGTCTTTTTCTTCATTGTACTTTTTTACTTGATGGACTGAATACTGACATGTTTATTAACATGTCTCCCTTAGTTGGATATGTTACACAGGTTCAGGACCTTGATCTGTTTTCTCACAGCTGTTCTTCTCATTACCATCTGAGAACTCTGAACAGTACCTGACCCAATATTAGGTGCTCAGTGTACATTTTGGGGAGATTCACAGGTGACTCAGTAGGTAAAAATCTGCCTGCAATGCAGGAGATGTGGGTTCCATCTCTGGCTCAGGAAGATCCCTTGGAGAAGGGCATGGCAACCCACTCCAATTTTCTTGCCTGGGAAATCTCATGGATAGAGGAGCCTGGCAAGCTGCATACAGTCCATCAGGTTGCAAAGAGTGAGACACAACTGAAGTGACAGCATATACATACACACCCACACATTTTTTTAATTTCAGGGTAAGACTACACCATGAGTATAAACTGTAGAATAAAGCATCTCTAAAGCAGCTCAAAGGGAGGAGTCTTGATATTTTATTTTAAAATGTGGCTGCTGCTAAGTTGCTTCACTCATGTCTGACTCTGTGCGACCCCATAGATGGCAGCCCACCAGGCTCCCCCATCCCTGGGATTCTCCAGGCAAGGACACTGGAGTGGGTTGCCATTTCCTTCTCCAATGCATGAAAGTGAAGAGTGAAAGTGAAGTCGCTCAGTCGTGTCCGACTCTCAGCGACCCCATGGACTGCAGCCTTCCAGGCTCCTCCATCCATGGGATTTTCCAGGCAAGAGTACTGGAGTGGGGTGCCATTGCCATCTACAAAATGTAGCTAGGAGTTTATTAATAAAAGAGTAATTATTCAGATTACTCCAAGTTTGCTTACTCTATGGCTACCATTAAAAAGTAATATTCTAAACATTTTATTAAAATGAGCAGTGTTCCTTCTAAGCAGCCTTTCCTGCTTTGACAATGTTTTCACTCGGGAGACAAAACATGGAAATGAACCCGAGTCTTACTAAATTAGTATAATTGCATGTATAATTTTATAATTATTTGATAATGTTATAAATAAGCTTTTTCTTAGAAAAATTATTAATTTCATTTTAATATAACCAATATAACTTTCTTTCAACAAGGTCTGAACTCTTTAATCCTAGATTTTTTTTAATTCTCTTATTTAAACATTATAGAAAGTGTCTATTTTTGTCTTCATGGCTAGATTAGTGTTTGCTGGGTTATGCTTCTGTTTCTCTGCTTCCACTGTTGCATTTAACAAAAATATTTAGGATCACACAGTAATGACTTCTTAGGGTAATGTTGCTTTACAAATGTGGTGTCTTAATAGAACTTGGAGTTTGTAGCATTATGCAAGCTAAATTGTTCTTGCACTGTAAAATGCATTTGATTCTTCTCCTCTTATAAATTCCATGTATCTCCTTTCAATATCTGCTTTCCAGGAGTCTATGCAAGATTGATGGAGACATTAAATTCAAAAACTAAAAGAGAAAAAAATGTAATGTGAGTCTTCAGTTGACTTTAAAGGAGATATATTGCTTAATAGAAACATTCAGGGAACAATGATAGTGGGCAGTAAATCCTAGATTAATTACATTTACTCAATGTGCTATAGAGCTAATTCATATAGCCAAACTTTTTTACAAAGCACTATCATTTCATGATTTTTTGCACTGGACAGTAAATGTACAAACATTACTGTTAAAAGACAGGATTTTGCCCCCTTATTACTGAAAGCAAAATTACTCTTCTCTATTGCAAACCTAGTAGATGTCTATCCCTGCTGCTGCTGCTAAGTCGCTTCAGTCGTGTCCGACTCTGTGAGACCCCATAGACGGCAGCCCACCATGCTCCCCCATCCCTGGGATTCTCCAGGCAAGAACACTGGAGTGGGCTGCCATTTCCTTCTCCAATGCATGAAAGTGAAAAGTGAAAGTGAAGTTGCTCAGTCGTGTCTGACTCTCAGCGACCCCATGGACTGCAGCCCACCAGGCTCCTCCGTCCATGGGATTTTCCAGGCAAGAGTACCCCTACATCTTTTATTAATTGATTTCTCAAAAATCTGTCCTTCATATTTTATTGTACAGTCAACAGTAAACCTCATATTTTGAAAGATTTGAAACTGCTAAGTAACAAATCTGTGAATTCACAATGATATTCTAAATGATTCAGGAAATGTCATTTTAAGTGGTAAAATCAATATGTATTTTGGTTCATTATCAAAATACATAATGACTATTTCTAGCGTCTCCTCAGATTTTCTGTTTAACCATTTTGTATTGTGATGCCTGGCCTGAAGCAATTCTATTTTTAGTTCTAATGGAACAGTCTTAAATTGCTTATTTTCTGTTTACTAAAGTCATCCTGTTTGTTACCATGGAAACTATGACAGCTGCTCCAACTAACTATTTTATTAAATGAATTGAAGATGTAGCTGAAGACTGTGAAGGTGCAGCATCTCATTCTTAAAACGTATTTTCCAACAACTGCAAAACTATGGCCAATCTGTAGAAAAAATGAAATTAATTATGAATAAGATCTTCTACATTTCAAATTAGGGAGGCTTATCCACATTTGAAAATCTGAATATAACTAGCACATAGTCTTCCCCAACCTACAAAGGGTATGTCTTTTAAAAGTGTATCTGTAAATCTATTCCTTGGAAATTGGAGCACATGAACCCATTTATGAAATAATTTCATAAATAATAATTAGGTCTCCAGGACCACCCTCAAAAGCCCTTTGACCTGTAATGTCTCAATCGATAGCAATATTAGCAATAGCCTTTGTTCTCAGTTCTGGCAGCAGGAGACAAGTTTCAGAAATGTGAAGAAAGGGAAGAGTTTTCTCATACCCCGGTGCCCCTGTCTCTAGCCTCTTGGGGTCCTCTTATTACCAACTCTCCTGGGTTGATCCTCAACAGGGTCCTCCTGCCCAGTGTCATTCAAGCCAATAAAAGAAGACTGAGGTTCAGTTCAGAAGCAAAGGAAAACTTATTATTTGATCTAAGAATGGAGAGGTGCAATCATCTGCTCTAGAGTCCAAGCTCTATCACTTCAAACATTGTGGCTGGGACCCCTTTATAGGGTTCTGTCTGCAGGGGAGAGGGGTGGAGTTCTGGTGAGTGGGGTAGGGCTATGGTACTTCCCCCTCCAGATTGTAGTGCTAGGGATACAGTGACTCTGCACAGGCCTAGGGAGTTGCGGTGTTAGGTGCAGCCATTTTGCTCTAGCAACTCTGGTCTGAAGTGCTGAGTGCAAGGCCTCTGCCTGAGGCATCCTACTAGCAAGGGAATCTAAATTAAGCACGAAAGAGCTTAGACTTTATCTAAACGCCTAGATTCCATCTTATTTTTCCTGTGGACCCTGTGGGCTTTGCAGAGACACTCTCACTTTAGCACATCTTTCTTCAGAGTTTAACTTCCCTTCAAGTTTCACTTGGTGAAAAGGACTTCTCTGGTGGCTCAGACGGTAAAGCGTCTGCCTACAATGTGGGAGATCAGGGTTCAATCCCTGAGTCAGGAAGATCTGGAGAAGGAAATGGCAACCCACACCAGTATACTTGCCTGGAAAATCCCATGAATGGAGGAGCCTGGTAGGTTACAGTCCATGGGGTTGCAAAGAGTTGGACACGACTGAGTAAGTTCACTTCAAGTTTCACACTTCGATCCTGCTTCTGCAATGAACCATCATTCTCTTCAAGAGTCAAGATGTTCCCAAATAATTGTTTTAAAAAGAGGGAAAGCAATCAAAAGACTCTATTGTCTGAATGATTGAACTCTTCCTGAAGTTTTTGCATTTTAAAACATTCAATATTTTTTTACCCAAAACAAATCCCTAACACATAAGATTTCCATAACCACAACTAAAGAAAATATTCAGAGGGTAAATGTGTGAGGAAACTGCTCTGAGGATATACTCAGATTTAGAAATCAGGCCAAGGAATCAGGCAGAAGTCAGTTGATACGAAAAGTCAGCTTCTTTATTGTCTTCCCTAAATCTTGGATCTTGGGTTAGCTGTTCAAGGATGGATAGCAGTGGTTAGTTGTAAATTGAGTCATCTTTTTGTTCATTTAATTTCCAGGAGATTTTAATAAAATGTATCTTTTAGCCCTACAATTGTGCTTTTAAAAGAATGTCATCTTCTTGGTTAAAGAGATCAAATTAACACAATAATATAGACAAACATTTTGTTCTTATTTTCTAACAGAATACAAACCAAACAAAATCATTGTGATTTGATCATTGTGAATTTTACACAAAAAAGGAAAGAATTATTCAGTTCAGTTCACTTCAGTCACTCAGTCGTGTCCGACTCTTTGCAACCCAATGAATTGCAGCATACCAGTCCTCCCTGTCCATCACCAACTCCCGGAGTTCACTCAAACTCATGTCCATTGAGTCAGTGATGCCATCCAGCCATCTCATCCTCTGTTGGCCCCTTCTCCTTCTGCCCCTAATCCCTCCCAGCATCAGAATCTTTTCCAATGAGTCAATACTTCACATGAGGTGGCCAAAGTATTGGAGTTTCAACTTTAGCATCAGTCCTTCCAAAGAACACCCAGGACTGATCTCCTTTAGGATGGACTGGTTGGATGTCCTTGCAGTCCAAGGGACTCTCAAGAGTCTTCTCCAACACCACAGTTCAAAAGCATCAATTCTTTGGCTCTCAGCTTTCTTCACAGTCCAACTCTCATATCCATACATGACCACTGGAAAAACCATAGCCTTGACTAGACGGACCTTTGTTGGCAAAATCATGTCTCTGCTTTTGAATGTCTCTGCTATCTAGGTTGGTCATAACTTTCCTTCCAAGGAGTAAGCGGCTCTTAATTTCATGGCTGCAATCACCATCTGCAGTGATTTTGGAGCCCCAAAAAATAAAGTCTGACACTGTTTCCACTATTTCCCCATCTATTTGCCATAAAGTGATGGGACCAGATGCCATGATCTTAGTTTTCTGAATGTTGAGCTTTAAGCCAACTTTTTCACTCTCCTCTTTCACTTTCATCAAGAGGCTTTTTAGTTCCTCTTTACTTTCTGCCATAAGGGTGGTGTCATCTGCATATCTGAGGTTATTGATATTCCTCCCGGCAATCTTGATTCCAGCTTGTGCTTCTTCCAGCCCAGCATTTCTCATGATGTACTCTGCATACAAGTTAAATAAGCAGGGTGACAATATACAGCCTTGACGTACTCCTTTTCCTATTTGGAACCAGTCTGTTGTTCCATGTCCAGTTCTAACTGTTGCTTCCTGACCTGTATATAGGTTTCTCAAGAGGCAGGTCAGGTGGTCTGGTACTCCCATCTCTTGCAGAAGTTTCCACAGCTTATTGTGATCCACACAGTCAAAGGCTTTGGCATAGTCAATAAAGCAGAAATAGGTGTTTTTCTGGAACTTTCTTGCTTTTTCGATGATCCAACGGATGTTCGCAATTTGATCTCTGGTTCCTCTGCCTTTTCTAAAACCAGCTTGAACATCTGGAAGTTCATGGTTCATGTATTTCAGTTTTTCTCATCTTGAAAAAAAAACTCTGAAATTATTTGCTTTTTCTTCTTTAATTTCTTGAACATCAAACAGTAAATTATTGATTCTGTCTTAAAGATGTCCTAAAAAAAAAAAAAAAAGAATTATTAGGACATCTTTAAGACAGAATCAATAATTTACTGTTTGATGTTCAAGAAATTAAAGAAGAAAAAGGAAATAATTTCTGATTTTTTTCAAGATGAGAAAAACTGAGTTATCTTTATTGTTTATACAACTATACTTTATATAGATTCAGAATTAATCAAAATATATAAAGGCTAAGAGTTATTTCTAGAAATGTAAAGAAATTGTCTTTTTTTTTAAATTAAAGTGATGAGGATAAGAACAAATGAGATTTGATATTCTGTCTTTCCATAATGTAGTAGCTGAATTTTCCTGTAAAATATTTCTGGCAAATTTGTGTATTTTATGTAAATATATATGCAATAAAATATGAAATGAGAAATTAAAATTTTAATTGAATTTCACTGATCTTTTAGGATGGAAAATTCTACAGGGCTTTATTAGAATTTTAATATTACTGACACTTCAAAATGAAGACATAATTTTGACCTTATACTCATTTTTTATCTTCTTAGGATCCACTTTCATTTGTAATACTCACATAATTCCAGTGAAAAACCAAGAGGGCGTAGCTATGATGTTCATCATTAATTTTGAATATGTGAGAAATGAAGAAAATGCTGCTTCGCCAGAGAGGGTAAATCCAATATTACCAGTCAAAACTGTAAACCGTAAGTAAATGACAACATGTACATGTTTCTTTATTTTTATGGTAAACCTTATTAATAGAGTTGCTAACATGGAACTATTTTTACATTTCATCTTGTGATACTGAATTCTTTTCATCTGAAATTGATTTAGGATTTTGCATCAATACTCATCAGGAAAATCGCTCTGTAATTTTTGAGGGTGTATATGCAATTTCCCTAGGTATTATTATCAACGTTATAATTACTTTGGAAAATAGTTTAGAATTTATTCTCTATTTTCTATGCTATATAAATAACCATTTCAGTTTTTCAACTGTTTAATAAAATAGAGACTGCATTTTATTTTCCAATTTTTATACATCTAATAGTTTTCTCTTGTCTAATTGATCTTGGTATTACCTTCCAACATATTATTAAAAAGAAATTGATAGTGAACATCACTTATTCCTGATTTTTGTGTGAATGCCACCAGTGATCCGCATTAATTCAAATGGTTGAGTGGAACGTGTTTTGTAATTTTATGGAAGTTTCCATTTGCTTCTATTTATTAATGGGTGTTGAAATTTGTAAATTACCTTTTCAGCATCTTTGGAAACAAATTTACTATTCTGTTTCCTTATTTTTATGGTAAATCTTATTCATAAAGTTACTAACATGGAACTGTTCGTCTGTGAAAGAAGCCACATTTGGGCATGATGTATTTTATCCTGTAATACTGAATTCATTTCATCTAAAATTAATTTAGGATTTTGCATCCATACTCATCAGGAAAATTGCTCTGTAATTTTTGACTGCATATGTGCAATTTCATTAGGTATTATTATCAACATTATAATTACTTTGGAAAATTATTTGTAATGTCTTCTCTGTTTTCTATGATATGCAATAATAATAAATAGTTTGGGGATTATCAGTCAGTTCAGTTTAGTCACTCAGTCCTGTCTAACTCTTTGTGATCCCGTGGACTGCAGCACACCGGGCATCTCTGTCCATCGCCAACTCCCAGAATTTACTCAAACTCATGTCCATTGAGTCTGTGATGCCAGGATTATATGGGCTTTAAAACTTAAGTATAGATCCCCTGTGAAATCATCGAAACCTGGTACTTGTTCATGGAGTAGCTTTTTGACATTTCTTTTCCTCCAGAGGGGCTTCCCTGATAGCTCAGTTGGTAAAGAATCCGCCTGCAATGTGGAGACTTGGGGTCAATCCATGGGTTGGGAAGATCCCGTGGAGAAGGGAAAGGCTATTGATTCCAGTATTCTGGCCTGGAGAATCCCATGCACTGTATAGTCCATGGGGTCCCAAAGAGTCGGACACAACTGGGCGACTTTCACTGTCACTGTTCCTCCAGAGATTAGACTATTCAAATTATCCTGCTCAACTATT